>NC_069506.1:118916654-118961654 GCF_027579735.1 Bombina bombina
TCTCTCTTTTTCTCTCTCGCTCTCTCTTTTTCTCTCTCTTTTTCTCTTTTTCTCTCTCTCTCTTTTTTTCTCTCTCTCCCTCTCTTTTTTTCTCTCTCCCTCTCTTTTTCTCTCTCTCTCTCTCTCTCTTTTTTCTCTCTCTTTTTTTCTCTCTCCCTCTCTCTTTTTTTCTCTCTTTTTCTCTCTTTCTCTCTCTCTCCCTCTCTTTTTCTCTCTCTCCCTCTCTTTTTCTCTCTCTTTCTCTCTCGCTATCTTTTTCTCTCTCTCTCTCTCTCTCCCTCTCTTTTTCTCTCTCTCTTTTTCTCTCTCTTTCTCTCTCGCTATCTTTTTCTCTCTTTCTCTCTCTCTCCCTCTCTTTTTCTCTCTCTCTTTTTCTCTCTCTCTTTTTCTTTCTTGCTATCTTTTTCTCTCTTGCTCTCTTTTTCTCTCTCGCTATCTCTCTCTTTTTCTCTCTCTCTCTCTCTCTTTTTCTCTCTCGCTCTCTTTTTCTCTCTCGCTCTCTCTTTTTCTCTCTCGCTCTTTTTCTCTCTTTTTCTCTCTCTCCCTTTTTCTCTCTCTCTTTTTCTCTCCCTCTCTCTCCCTCTCTTTTTTTCTCTCTCTTCCCCTCTCTTTATATATATATATATATATATATATATATATATATATATATATATATATATATATATATATATATACATACAGGGAGTGCAGAATTATTAGGCAAATGAGTATTTTGACCACATCATCCTCTTTATGCATGTTGTCTTACTCCAAGCTGTATAGGCTCGAAAGCCTACTACCAATTAAGCATATTAGGTGATGTGCATCTCTGTAATGAGAAGGGGTGTGGTCTAATGACATCAACACCCTATATCAGGTGTGCATAATTATTAGGCAACTTCCTTTCCTTTGGCAAAATGGGTCAAAAGAAGGACTTGACAGGCTCAGAAAAGTCAAAAATAGTGAGATATCTTGCAGAGAGATGCAGCACTCTTAAAATTGCAAAGCTTCTGAAGCGTGATCATCGAACAATCAAGCGTTTCATTCAAAATAGTCAACAGGGTCGCAAGAAGCGTGTTGAAAAACCAAGGCGCAAAATAACTGCCCATGAACTGAGAAAAGTCAAGCGTGCAGCTGCCAAGATGCCACTTGCCACCAGTTTGGCCTTTTCGGGTTGAGGATGGAGTCAAGCTCAACTCCCAGTCCTACTGCCAGTTTCTGGAAGACACCTTCTTCAAGCAGTGGTACAGGAAGAAGTCTGCATCCTTCAAGAAAAACATGATTTTCATGCAGGACAATGCTCCATCACACGCGTCCAAGTACTCCACAGCGTGGCTGGCAAGAAAGGGTATAAAAGAAGAAAATCTAATGACATGGCCTCCTTGTTCACCTGATCTGAACCCCATTGAGAACCTGTGGTCCATCATCAAATGTGAGATTTACAAGGAGGGAAAACAGTACACCTCTCTGAACAGTGTCTGGGAGGCTGTGGTTGCTGCTGCACAGATCAAAACACTGACAGAATCCATGGATGGCAGGCTTTTGAGTGTCCTTGCAAAGAAAGGTGGCTATATTGGTCACAGAGGAGAGAGAGAGAGGAGAGAGAGGAGAGAGGAGAGAGGAGAAGAGAGGAGAGAGGAGAGAGGAGAAAGGAGAAGAGAGGAGAGGAGAGGAGAGAGAAGAGAGGAGAGAGGAGAGAGGAGAGAGGAGAGAGAAGAGAGATGAGAGAGAGAGTTGTTGTTTCTCTTGTTCAGAGAGAAATTGTCTGGTATTTCGGCACTGGACTGTTTATTGGGCAGGGTCAGACTGATATGCTACAGGATATTTTTCTCTCTGTGAAGGGGCATAGTTTGCTAAAAGAACACGCACCCTGAGTTGCAATATAAATGAAAAGGCACATGTTGAGCAAAAAGAGGCTGCTTCTTGGGTGGTAACTAGCCATAGAACAAGCTATTATGCTATTGTTCGTTTCCAGGTTGAGCCCTTCTCTCTTTTTATTTATGCAAATTATGACATTTTGGGAAGTCTCCCTAAGTGTGATGCGGGAATCCAGACGTGGACCCGTTGCTCAGTGTGCCTAGAGGAATATGGCTGCACCTCACTGACGAGGCCCACAATAGGCCGAAACGTACGTCTGGGGTTTCGCTGTTTCTCTCGTTCAGAGAGGGATTGCCTGGTATTTCGGGGCTGGACTGTACTGTGAAGTCAGGATCAGACTGATATGCTTCAGGAAAGTTCTTCTCTGTGAAAGGCACATGTTGAGCAAAAAGAGGCTGCTTCTTGGGTGGTAACTAGCCATAGAACAAGCTATTATGCTATTGTTCGTTTCCATGTTGAGCGCTTCTCTCTTTTTATTTATGGAAGTTATTCTAGCTTTTGTTCTATCTCAGGAGTGCTGTTCTTTCTTTTCTGATATTTATGCAAATTACTTTTGGGTCTCCCTAAGAGTAATGGGGGAAACCAGACGTTGACTCCTTGCACACATGCCCTTACAGATATACAACTGCACCTCACTGACGAGGCCCACAGAAGGCTGAAACGATCGTCTGGGGTTGTCGTTTCTCTTGTTCAGAGAGAAATTGTCTGGTATTTCGGCGCTGGACTGTCATTGGGCAGGGTCAGACTGATATGCTACAGGATATTTTTTTCTCTTTGAAGGGGCATAGTTTGCTAAAAGAACACGCACCCTGAGTTGCAATATAAATGAACAGGCATGGAAGTTATTCTAGCTTTTGTTCTATCTCAGGAGTGCTGTTCTTTCTTTTCTGATATTTATGCAAATTACTTTTGGGTCTTCCTAAGAGTAATGGGGGAAACCAGACGTTGACTCCTTGCACACATGCCCTTACAGATATACAACTGCACCTCACTGACGAGGCCCACAGAAGGCTGAAACGATCGTCTGGGGTTGTCGTTTCTCTTGTTCAGAGAAGAATTGTCTGGTATTTCAGCGCTGGACTGTCATTGGGCAGGATCAGGCTGATATGCTACAGGATATTTTTTTCTCTGTGGAAAGGCATCAACGTGCGCTAAAAGAATCCGCAACCCGAGTTGCAATTGAAATGAACAGGCATGGAAGTTATATATATATAGAAACAAAGTGAAGCACTCACTGGACTTTGGATATCTGTGAAAAAATATATTTATTCATGACGTTTTGGGACCTCAAATGTCCCTTCTTCTGACAACACAACAGTGCAAATTGTCAGGGTAAAGGTAAATGACATAATATATATATATATATATATATATATATATATATATATATATATATATATATATATACGTAAATGAAATAATATAAAAAGGATGTGTGTATATATATGAAGCCGTCTATTTTATCAGATGTGCTGTAGAATAGAAATTCTCATGTCAGGATTTAACTCAAAACCCCCTACAAGATGAGAGCTGGGTGAATACACATTTATCAGGATTGGAAATCAGCATAGCCTTTTCAAGCACGACCCCTGCGGTGTGAGCACACAGACATTTTCCAAAAGGAACTGACTCAGTGACCATGCTCATTTGGCTATATGCAGAGTTGTATGACTCTATGACATTTGGCCTGCCCAATTTAATACAATCACTTAGAGGAATGTTGGGGAAGTAATTTTAACAGAGAACAGGATACAGGCCCATATATGGATTTCCTCCAAGGGAAATGCCGATCCGTCTGAAGAAATGTGAGAGATACAAACATTCTTCAAAGGAGCTGAAAATTGACAACTGCCTGCCAAGTGACACAGGCTGTGTGGCTGATAACATCAGAATACACGTGACACAGACATTGTGTCTGGGGTTAGAATAACATAGAGAAGACACATGGCTTACATTATGATTTCAAAGCAACTGTAGTTAGATTTCAAATAAAATATACTAAGAAAATAAATACAAGACATACATATTTTGAAAGCATGAATATCTTAGCCTCTGTGTGTTTAAGAATATAAATAGATGTTTGTGGACATAAAAGTAAATGATTAATAATACTTAATTGTATTTCATATGGACCATAGACATATGAAATGCTTGGATCCCTTCTAATAATTATTTCTATTTTTATTGCAGACAACCATTGGTCATAAGCATCAATCTATGCACTTAGAAAGAGATGGAATGCTTGCATGAAATGAAATGTCATATCATATGAATGTGCAATAAATGTTTATAAAAAGTTTTAAATACATCTCTTAAAATATAGTGAGATGAAGATATGGAAGTTACTTTGATGTGATATAACTATGAGATATAAATTTTCTGTTAGACTAAATGAAATATAAATTATTTTAATATAATGTTAGATGTATTTGATATTTCATATCAAAATGATCAGAAAATTCATTAAGATATAACTTATCCAAAACAAATATTGTGAATAGTTGTTGCAGTAAATTATGATAAAATGAATAACCATTTCATAAAAATACTGATTTAAGTTGTTTCAAATGTTGCTATGTCTGATTGTAATGATGCCACCTAAGGGCCGATACCGGTATAGCAGTTGAGATTTAACTGCTCAAAGGATGCGTTTCCGTGGTGACCAAGGGCCAATCCGAATAGACTTCCCAGATAACCAATGGGAAGGTCAGCTCCCGTAGTGCCACCCACATGATGTCATCAATGATTGAAAACATATATAAGTAAGCAAAAGAGAATAAAGAGAAAAGGCTGTTTTAACTTTGGATGATATCTGCTGCTGGGCATTAAAACCAATCTAAACAAGCTGACTACCTCCTTCTCATTGATTGCAAAAATTACTTATCTGTCTTCTGAGATGACCTAAAGACCGCTACGAATTGGTTCAAAATTGGTGAAGTATATTGTATTTTAAATTGGTAATCATAAGCCTAGGTATTGTTTAAATCTGTATCTGATTTGCTAAGTAAATCATCTGTGCAAGTTCTGATATTGTAAGTTAATTTTGTATTAGGATTGCAGTTAAATAGCAGAACATATATATATTATCCTATTGCTTAAATTAACACTGTAAATCATATTGCTGAATGTTTGTAACTGCTATTTTAGGTCTCATTGTAATATTTTAAATGCAGCTCTGAATGAAAGATTGGGTTTAAAGTAAATTGGCATGAGCTTTGCATAGCACATTTTAAATAGTTTTTGTTTTAACGCATATAATATTGACTCATATTCTAATCATTACAAATATTTATGTATCAACATGTTCATAGTTATTTACTAATAATAAAGAATTCAGATATTTAGATTAATTTTATTGTCTTAGCAAATGTATGTTTGATTGCAGGTTTAGTTTAAAGGAAGATTGTTAAATATATTCCCTGCCATATACTTACACATTGTTTAGAGAATACTGCTAAGATTTTCATAAATATACTGACAAAATGAACAAACTTATAAAGGCCTGTAAGATCAACTTTTTCCTTACATGTACAACAACACACATTATCTATCTGCTCAACTGCCCATGTGGGCTATTCTATACTGGAAAAACCATTGATGATGCCCGGACTCGGATGGCCAATCAACGGTCCAGCATAAGGACGGCCCTGAAGGGTGGGAAGTCGGATCAACCGGTAGCCCGACAATTCTTAGAAAGCGGACACACTGTTACGAACTTGAGATTCCGCATAATTGATCACGTACCGGCACCAAGAAGAGGGGGCAATAGAGCCAAGATCTTGTTGCAGAAGGAAGCCAGAGGGATACACAAACTGGGAACCCTGGCACCCAGGGGCCTCAATGTCCAAACTGGCTGGCAGGCTTTCCTGTGATGGATACCATTCTCCTGAAGTGGCCCGATAGGGTGTTAAGTGAGACTCTATGATCATTTTCTACGATGAGAGCCCACGATGACAGACTACATACCATGTTAAATGTTGTTCACACAAGTGGCTGAGATATGCTGTTTACACATACTGTTGGTCAATGTATTTTCCAGTAGGTTTCATGAGTTTTTTGGAACCCTGTGTTAATGTAGTATTGCAGGTAGGATATTTGTTTTTAATTGGAGCCTTTCTTTGGGTTCCTTTTATCATATTTTTGATTTATGTTTATAGGTTGAGCCTTCACACACTCACACTTTATCTCTGGTGATTGTGGTTCCATGTCTCCATTGTCACACTTGATGGGTGTCGAGCCTGGGCGCACGGTTCATGGTATAAGATGGCATACCATGAAGAATCCATGGCATGTATAGATTGCTTTCAGACAAATTGTTTTTCTCTGTCCTTTAGTCTTACTATATTGGAAGGCATGTGGTTTCCCATTGGGGCAGGGTACTTGTGGATATTGGAGTTTCCCCTAGATCACACCTTAGAGATTAGCTAGCAAATTTTTATGAGGTTTCCCTTATATATAATGTTGTTACATGGAGTGTTCATACAGTGGTTGGTACCTTGATTCATATTGCCTACGTATTAGAGAAGGGGAGGGACCCAGCACCTCCCATTAGGTACACCAGGGGTTAATACCATTTTACTTGATATAGTTTTTGTGTACACACCACAATAGGGTGTTTTGGTCAAAGATCCGCTGAACACATGTGAATTTGGCATGTAGTTATTAGAGTTGAGAGGTTACATGTACTACGAGAGGTTACACCGGATTGGCAATTCTTGTCAGGGGGCTTGTCCGATAGTGTTCTGTATATCGCTGGGCATTGGGCGTCTTTATAGATTGGCACTGCATTGACCAGCTTGGAGGGCTGTTTGCTTTACTTGAGTTGTTGTTTTCCCCTGGCTGTTTGCAACTTGGCGTGTACTTGGCTGGGGAGCTAGTCTGAGGATGTACTGCAGTGTGCTGGACGTCGAGTGCCTATATAGATCGGCGTGATATTGATATACCCAGGAGGGCTGTTCATTGGCCTTTTGTTGTTTATCGGTTGATATCGTAGGACGGTCAGACCTATGATCCCTGCCTATTTGAGAAGGGGTGTGCCTCCACTGGCCACTGAGAGTGCAGGGGGCGATGTTTTCAGAGCGATCTGCTCTGGTCCCGATAGGATAGTCGATCTGTTGACCTGTCCGCTTTATATTTACTTCTTTTAGTCGGTCGAGTAAGTAACAAGTGAGCAGTGTTTTTTTGTCCTCGCACCATGCCGCAATATACACGCCCATAACAGTGTTGTGAATGGTTGACATGGGGACGTATAATGACTGCGAGTGCTTCTTGGATTGTTTTCAGTGGTTGCTATGATTACCTATGCTGGAGGTGCGGTCGACTATTATACAATCATTAGACTTGTAGTGTGGATTGTTCCACTTTCATTCAGCCCTGGGGTACCTAGTGACTGGGGGAGCGTGAGTACTGTGGGATCACGTATCACCGTTGGTATACAGTAACACATTGTTTTTATTAACACTTTATTTGACACCTATACCGGCCTATTATGTTTTATTGGGCATTTTTTTTTAGCAATGGTGGTTTTTATGCACAGTTGGGCTACCTACATGTTATGGCCCTCTGATGTTTGCACACGGTCTCCTATGATTGGTGACCAGAAGCGGGGAGGGGTTTACAGGCCTTTATAAGTTTGTTCATTTGCACTGTTGTGTTGTCAGAAGAAGGGACGTTTGAGGTCCCGAAACGTAACAAATAAATATATTTTTTCACAGATATCCAAAGTCCAGTGAGTGCTTCACTTTGTTTCTTTATTACATTCTCCTTAAGAGCAGCTGCAGAACGGTGGTGAGAGTGCAGATACCCTTCAAACGTTTTGCTTTTATATATATATATATATATATATATATATATATATACACAAGATATGGCCATATATTACTATTAATCATCATTATTATTATTATCCCCCCTTTTTTTTACATTTATTTTCACATCCATTTTTACTTTAATACGCCTTATCTAACCAATATTTCTTTCTTCACTAGCAAGATATCTTTTTGGTAGATATATATTGTTTTAATTTAGTAATTTTAGATTTTTCTTTAATGTACCCCCTTTTTCTTTATCCTCAAGTGTGATCTTGCGACTTTCAGGAATAATGCCCTTCCTAATCTATTAGTCCATTCAAAACTTAGTTTCATAATTCGTAATGAGAGTTTTATGGTACAGCAAACATTACAAGTGTCCCTGCTACCTATACAGGAATCCAATGCTATGGAGATAATCAACTTATAAAATTTAAGAATAACGTACCATAGATTCCCTGTGATTTCTGGGCTAAATTAATGTAAAGATATTTTAGACAAAGACTTTAGCAGCATGAAGACAAATATCACGAGGTGTATAGAAAAGAAAGGAAATGAATAAAAGAATAAAAAACTAAACAAATAAATAAACACACACATTAATACATGATAAAAAAATAAAAAAAATATAAAAAAGTAGTAATAGTAACCCCAATGCACGCCTAGGATGTGTGCTTTTAACACAATTATGGAATCCAGGGGTGGAGAGTATCCCCTCTTGGACCCTCTCCGCCCCTGGTTTCCAGTCTTTTAGTCTGAATGTAGTGAACATTGTGCCAATAGTTCATCCTAATTAATTCACCATCACTTGATTTTAACTTCACTTTTAAATTACCTCTCATGTTTCCTTTCACTTTGCACTAAAAAATACTTTTTTCCTAATTTAACGAACAGATTTTAGAAAGTTATTCATTGTTGTCACTTACTTATTCATTTATATACTCACTTGAGATAGTACACGTTTACACCCAGTTTTAGCATATTATTACAGGGATCAGTGCTGGGATTAGTGCTGCCCACTTTTGTGAATTTTGTTCTATTGGCCGATACTCTCTATATAAACCTTCCACAGGTAACACCACTAGATCTCTGATGAAGCGCATGTGAGCATGCGCGAAACGCGTCAGATCTAGCACCCCTTGCACACCTGTGTTAGTGCTACTCACCTCTGTATACCAAATAAAGTCACCTGGCTTTAAGTTCCTGAGTCCTCGCCTTTCTTCTTGTATCCTGTATCCGGCTGAGCCAGCCCTGAGGACCGGAACTACTATCTACTACTTCAGCCCTGTTTTTCCCAGACAACTACCTGGCTTATTCCTGCATAGCACCCAGCTTCGTGTCCCCTGGTGGACCCCGACAGCGGAAAAAGCAGCCCAGGTTTGCCCGAGATCGGTACCTTGTCATCGACGTGCCATCGATAGAGCACGCTGCGTGCTCCGACCATCCACTGCTCCATTACAGCATTGAGCCTTCCCTGGTCCCCTGGTGGACCGAAGCAACGACAATCCCGGTGTAGGCCCATCTCACAGCCGGTCGCCCCGGACACGTCATACTAAGCGACAGAGCGTCAAGCACGCAGTACGACTGGGCGCACAGACACGTAAGACGTCATCACCGGCGACGACGAGGAGCAGAGACCGCATCACATCACGCCGAAGACGGGTTCTTCCCATACAGCAGCAGGATCTTTGCAATACAGGTGTTTACCTTAGCTGGCTCACACAGGAGCAGAGACAAAGCGACCACATCGATTTACGTGAGCTAGAAAATACAGCAGCATTCACGTATTACTCTCTTCAACTTCAACTTTCCAGCAGACACAACCCAACTGAGGGACTCGGCCTGATACCATCCAAACAGGTAGCTATATGCTCTGGACTGTTGTTTATTTATTTGTACGCTTGCTCTGTCTTGTAATACCAGCTCTTGTTTACTGTGCCACCGCAAATCCTGCCAGCTCAGTTCTCACTGACCCATACAGTTACGCTGACT
This sequence comes from Bombina bombina, assembly GCF_027579735.1. Lineage (NCBI taxonomy): Eukaryota > Metazoa > Chordata > Amphibia > Anura > Bombinatoridae > Bombina > Bombina bombina. Next base: position 118,926,314 of record NC_069506.1, read on the forward strand.
GCAACAACATTGCACCTGATTGACACCTACTTGATATGAAAAGTATTGGTCACTTTTCCTATACAGGACTGAACTCTAATAACTGATAAGAGAGACAGCATCATTTTCTTGTTTCTTCAACTGGTTTTGCTCATAATTCTGATCTCTCTTATACCACACATTTTCTATTGATATACCATGGCCGAAATGTCAGAAACTGCAACCACACATCCCACAGGGGAATCTTCTGATGACAAACGCAGGCACATTCTGGCCACAGCACTCCAAGGGGCTAATGCTTTACCTACAGTACCTAGGGAAGAAAATTTGCCTTCATTATTTTCAGGCCTGGAGAAACTCCGATATAAGGAGACCAATCTCTGGTGGGACATAGAATTTCTGGACTTGTATATCAAGGAGGGGAAGGTCCCACGTGGGCTAAGGATGAAAAAATTCCCCTCCTTTGCTCAACAACTACCAGAGTTCATGGAGGAGTGGAACCATACTCTAACTAGATGTTCCATGACCCTTATGAATCAACTACTGAGACATAAAAGACAGGAAAGAGATTTAATCCTGACAGAAATCAAAGCTACAGAGACTCACATCCAACCCTTTGAGGCTACCAGCCAATATAAGGATTACACAGCACAGCTAGAGGAAACCATCAACAAATTAGATATGGACTTATCTAGCAGAAAAGTGTCTAAATATAATCGTGACACAAAGGACTATGACCTTAACATAGTTTATTCATGGCAACAACTCAGGCCCACCAGGGGGAGGGGGAATTCCAACACCTCTAAGAATAGTAATAAAAAACGCAGGGGTAACACAAATGGGAAGAAAGTCACTTTTTCTAGTATAGAAACCACTGACTCAGAAACATCTCTTCCACAATCCCCCAGCACTCCCACAGCTGAGCCTAGTGAACCTTCCACCTCTGCTAATACAGGCACTGGTGTCCCTACTAGAACGACTCTGGCCACCCTTGTCAAATCACCTAGTCAAACCAGTACCCCTAAAGCCTCAAGTCAGGCACATCGATACCCCAGCAGGACAGCCTCAAAAAAGAAAAAGAAATAATTAATGTGATTAATCTGTCAAATATTCAACTCACATCTGCACAGATCTCCATACTTAATAAAGGACTCACTTTTGCACCCAGCACGAATTTTGATGTCTTTTCTACTGTTATAGACATCAACAGATTAGTCCGCAAACTCACACTAAGGAAACACTTTTCTGAGACACATATGGAGAATACTCCTCCAGAGCCTTCCTTAACACTTTTAGGTAGTACCCACTCAGGTCTACTATTTAGAGACCAATGTGATTTTAACACATTACTATCACTACAAAACAACACCCCCAGTCCCTCATCATCCACACATAATTTTCCACACAAAGACCGTTCATTCTTTTACCCTGTCCAAGCCAGAAGCCCCAGTATCGAACTATACCAAGATACAGTACTGAGAGACATCGCATCACTTTATGAGACCATAAAAGACACTCATGCAACAGTCAAACACAATATTACCCGCCAGGAAAAAAATGCATTGGCTGAACTAGAGACCAACCCTGACATAGTAATAACACAGGCAGACAAGGGTGGGGCAGTAGTGATCCTCAATACCACCGATTATATGGAAGAAATCAATGTTCATCTTGGGGACACTTCTACCTACACACATTTAGGCTTTGACCCCACTTCTAGGTTCAGCCAAGAACTACTATCGTTCTTGGACACGGCCCTAGAGAATGGTTTCATCACCAAGGAAACCATGGAATACCTATTTGTAGAGAATCCTCTTACTCCAACCTTCAGGGTCGTGCCCAAGATACATAAGACTCTGACCAGACCCCCAGGGAGACCCATAGTGGCTAGCATGGGGTCCCTATGTGAGAGATTGGGGGCCTGGCTTGACTCAGTCTTACAACCCATAGTTACCACATTGCCTGGCTATATCAGAGACAGTGCCCACCTTCTCTACCAACTTAATGACATCAAATGGCAACCGACTTTTCAGTGGCTCACCATAGATGTGACGGCCCTTTACTCTAGTATACCCCACCAGAAGGGATTGGAGGCTTTGGGTCAAATGATCAGGAGATACACTTCTTTCTCTGATGAATACATTCAATTTGTAGTTTCCACTGCCAAATTCCTTCTCTCACACAACTACTTTGTCTCTGGGGGGGAATTCTATTTGCAGAAATGTGGCACAGCCATGGGGGCAAAATTTGCCCCCGCATATGCCAATTTATATATGGGCTGGCTGGAACTTAACAGCATTTATGCTGATGACTTCCCCCTCAGGAACAATCTAGTTGTGTACGGCCGCTACATCGACGACCTCATAGTCATTTGGAACTCTGAGGCACACACCCTGGTAGACCTTCTTAATGATAACCAGTTTAATCTAAAGTTTACGCATTCATTATCACTCAATTCTATAGCTTATTTAGATTTACATCTTTATATAGATGAAGGATCTAACATCATCTCCACAATTCACAGGAAGACCCTAGCACGTAACACCATACTTAGAGCTGACTCTTGCCATGTTAGACACACTATCAGGGGCATCCCCAAAGGCCAATACATCAGGGCGCGCAGAAACTGTTCCAACATTCAACAGTACAGAATACAGGCAGATGCCATCACCCAGAGACTCCTAGAGAGGGGTTATAATAAGAAGTCACTCATACAAACAGCCAATCAAGTGAGCAAAATAGAGAGGCAGACTCTGTTCTCAAGCTACACTAGTAGAAATACCACTAACACCACAAAGAAAAATGCATTTACTGATGAAATTGTCTTTTCCACCCAATACAGCAGACAATTTGATGAGGTCTGCAAAATAGTACTCAAATACCTCCCCATCCTTCAGAGTGACGCCAAACTACAACACATAACCAAACAACAAATCAAATGTGTAGCCAAGAAGGCCCCCACAGTGGGGGATAGGGTTAGGAAACATTTCACCAACAAACCCACACCTGGGACACACTGGCTCAGCCTCAGTAAAGGTTTCTTTAAATGTGGCCATACCTGCAAGAGTTGTAATTACACTCAGAAAACAGATCACTTCACCTCTTCCAGCACGGGCAAAACATTCTCTATCAAACAAAGAATAGACTGTACTACCCGTTTTGTAGTATACCTAATTACATGTCGGCAGTGCTCCCTACAATACGTAGGCCTCACCACACGACCACTCAAGGACCGCATCAGACAACACTTATTATCCTTAGAAGATGAAATCCCTAGAACCCCTGTAGCTAAACATTTCCGGTCTCATGGTAATCATATTAAACATCTTTTTACATTTGTAGGCATCGAACATATCCACAATGACATCAGAGGAGGGGATAGGGTTGGGAAACTCCAGAAGAGAGAGGCATACTGGATATTTACTCTTCACACCAAATCTCCCCATGGCATCAATATGAGACATGACCTTGACCTATTCATTGATTAGGTTTGATATATGCCCCACCAGCAGGGGACCTTCCTGCCCCTTTCTTAATTTTTTCCCCCCTTCGTTTCCCCTCATTATCTCCCCTCCTTCCCCCCCTGTCCTAACACTCAACTCCAGGCCCAAGAATGTCTGTCCCTAGGTTTCTGTTTTATTTAGACAACTTAATTTTTAGTGTTCCCTTTTCTTTCACTGGTTTGTAACTCATACCTTACATTCAGACCATTCTCTTTTAATGGCCATTGCCGATTCCAGAATTGCATATCGCTCTAACTTAGCATTTAGCATCCCTTTTCTGATCTGACCTCCACACCCCCTACCCGGGTACCCGTGTCATCTGCATTAAGCTTACATAGAGCGGGCAATTAATGTCCAATAGGTACAGTTTTTTCCCCCTTGGTCCTGACACAAAAACTAGGTATCCACTCTATATACTGTGTTAACTTGTCCGGCCACTAGGGGCACATAGAATCAACAATCCTATTGGCCTTGCCCAAGCACCCTGCTTAATTCCCCACCTATGTAGCAAAGATATGGCCATATATTACTATTAATCATCATTATTATTATTATCCCCCCTTTTTTTTACATTTATTTTCACATCCATTTTTACTTTAATACGCCTTATCTAACCAATATTTCTTTCTTCACTAGCAAGATATCTTTTTGGTAGATATATATTGTTTTAATTTAGTAATTTTAGATTTTTCTTTAATGTACCCCCTTTTTCTTTATCCTCAAGTGTGATCTTGCGACTTTCAGGAATAATGCCCTTCCTAATCTATTAGTCCATTCAAAACTTAGTTTCATAATTCGTAATGAGAGTTTTATGGTACAGCAAACATTACAAGTGTCCCTGCTACCTATACAGGAATCCAATGCTATGGAGATAATCAACTTATAAAATTTAAGAATAACGTACCATAGATTCCCTGTGATTTCTGGGCTAAATTAATGTAAAGATATTTTAGACAAAGACTTTAGCAGCATGAAGACAAATATCACGAGGTGTATAGAAAAGAAAGGAAATGAATAAAAGAATAAAAAACTAAACAAATAAATAAACACACACATTAATACATGATAAAAAAATAAAAAAAATATAAAAAAGTAGTAATAGTAACCCCAATGCACGCCTAGGATGTGTGCTTTTAACACAATTATGGAATCCAGGGGTGGAGAGTATCCCCTCTTGGACCCTCTCCGCCCCTGGTTTCCAGTCTTTTAGTCTGAATGTAGTGAACATTGTGCCAATAGTTCATCCTAATTAATTCACCATCACTTGATTTTAACTTCACTTTTAAATTACCTCTCATGTTTCCTTTCACTTTGCACTAAAAAATACTTTTTTCCTGATTTAACGAACAGATTTTAGAAAGTTATTCATTGTTGTCACTTACTTATTCATTTATATACTCACTTGAGATAGTACACGTTTACACCCAGTTTTAGCATATTATTACAGGGATCAGTGCTGGGATTAGTGCTGCCCACTTTTGTGAATTTTGTTCTATTGGCCGATACTCTCTATATAAACCTTCCACAGGTAACACCACTAGATCTCTGATGAAGCGCATGTGAGCATGCGCGAAACGCGTCAGATCTAGCACCCCTTGCACACCTGTGTTAGTGCTACTCACCTCTGTATACCAAATAAAGTCACCTGGCTTTAAGTTCCTGAGTCCTCGCCTTTCTTCTTGTATCATATATATATATATATATATATATATATATATATATATATATATATATATATATATATATCCAAAACAAAGAAAAACCAGCGAGCCTCCAGGCAAAGGTAAAAAAAACCTTTATTACACTTCCATTAGGAATAACAAATGAAAATTGAATAAAAACTGCACGATAAGCAGTGCTGTCAGCCTTTCATCTGACGCATTTCGGCTAGAATGCCTTAATCGTAGATGCCTACACTGTGTCTCATTGAGACTTATATAACACTGTGATTAGGCTAAATATGAGAGGCTGCAGTTCATTAACTTAACAGAATTAATAATTCATAACGAATGGGCGTCATGAGATGATACCAATAGCTTAACAGGGTAATGGTAATTTCACAGATAAATCATACATTGGAAAAAGACTTTACATAATCTAAATACTCATACACTAAATTCCATGCACAATTCAAAGTATCTTATTGAAAAGGATTAAATAAATACCAAACTAAGGAAAGCACACATCCCTGCGTTCCATTAGGCATACCATATAAATGCTAATTTTAAAGGTATTTATTAAGAAAAAATTGAAATTATAGGTGGAGTTAGTAAAGAACTGTGTGTTTTGCTTGTTTAATAAAAATACCAGAAGTTAAATCCGTTTCCAAAAATTAATGATATCTCCACTGATATTAAATCCCAGTGGTCTTCTAGTTCTAAGAAGAAATATCCAAAAAGCTTCCCTGTAAAACATTTTAGCTATTTTGTCACCACCTCTGGGACCAACTTGTACTTGTTCAATAACACACCAATTAAAGGTGTTAACATTTTTATTGTGTGAGTGAATGAAATGTCGCACAAGGTCTGAACAATCTAAACCTTGCTCAATGTTATTGAGGTGCTCCCTTATACGTGAGCGTGCCTCCCTTGAGGTACACCCTACGTACTGCAATTTACACTGGGAGCACTCCACAAGGTAGATTACACACTTTGTGCGGCAATTAGTACATTCACTCAAGTCAAAAACCTTATGTGTTACATGTGATTGAAACTGTTTAGTGGGTCTCATATGGCTACAGGCTATGCATTGTGAGAAATGACACTTGTAGTGTCCTTTCGAAGTAAGCCAACTACTTAGTCTTGTTCCTTTATTTTGAATCATGGAGGGAGCCAGAATATTCCCCAATGTAGTACCTCTTTTGGAAACAAAATTACATTCCCTTGATACGTAGTCCTTAAGACTGTCCTCTCCTGTTATAATAGATAGATGCTTTTTAATAATACCACAAATTTCATTAAACTGAGGGCTAAAAGTGGTAACAAAACAGGGTCTTTCTTCTTGACAATTAAATTTTCCCTGGGTATTATTTCCACGTAGCAAGTTACTTCTATCTAATCTATTAACTTCAAGGTATGCTCTGTTTACAGTCTTCCTTGAATACCCACGTTCTAGCAATTGGTTTCTTAATATATCCCCCTCCCTTAAGAAGTCCGACTCATCAGTGCAGTTCCTCTTGAGCCTGATGAACTGGCCTTTAGCAACTCCAAAGCCAGTATGTCTAGGGTGAGAGGACTTAGCATGGAGTATTGTATTGGAAGAAATGGGCTTCCTATATAGACTAGTAACTACTATACCTGTGGATATAATCCCCCTCAGAGTAACGTCCAAATACAGAATCTGCTCAGACTCTGACACAGCAGTGAATTTAAGATTAAGCAGATTATCGTTAAAATATTCGATAAAGTCTGCCATTCTATCTCTATCTATCTAGCTATCTATCTTGAGCACAGGTTTTAAGACTTATTACCCAGATCATGTTATTCAAAGGGGACTGCAATGGTCTCAGGACTCTGATATTTGTTATGCAGGCTGACCAAGAAATTGCCAGCTCTGGGTTCTGATCTGAGGAGGTGGCCTATGGGATTGCAAGCTCAGGGGTCCAATCTGTGATCTAATATGGATTATGAGGTCTGAAAGAGCAATTACAGGCTCAGGGGTTTGAGTTGAGGTCTGATGTGGGCTATGGGGGTTAACCAAGGGATTGTTGAAGGATCTGGGTCTGGGCTGAGGCCTGATATGGGTTATGGTGGCTGACGGAGGCAGTTGCAATCATTCCAAATGTCAATTTGAAAACAGTTGCAGTAAGTGGTTTGGAACTAACCCTTGCACAGAAACTAATATAATGTGCCCAAAGAACAAAATAAAAAGTAATGAAACCTCCTAACCCTAACATCTTTACAAAAAAAAAAATCAGAAAGAGCTAAAATTTCTGAAGTCCTATTGATAGGCTTATTCGCAAATTTAAAATTATAATTCTATTCATACTATGACAAAAAATAATAATCCCCCATCAAAAAAAAAATGCGTGTAGCAAAAAAACAAACATTTAAAGGAATAGTCTAGTCAAAATTAAACTTTCATGATTCAGATAGAGCAGGCAGTTTTAAGCAACTTTCTAATTTACTCCTATTACCAATTTTTCTTCCTTCCCTTGCTATCTTTATTTGAAAAAGCAAGAATGTAAGCATAGGAGCTGGCCCATTTGTGGTTCAGAACCTGGGTAGCACTTTCTGATTGGTGTCTAAATGTAGCCACCAATCAGCAAGTGCTACCCAGGTGCTGAACCAAAAATGGGGCGGTTCCCCTGCTTACATTCAAATAAAGATAGCAAGAGAACAAAGAAAAATTGATAATAGGAGTAAATTAGAAAGTTGCCTAGAATTGCATACTCTATCTGAATTAAAGTTTAATTTTGACTAGACTATCCCTTTAAGTCTCATTCAAATAAAAATGTAATTATCACAATCCACTCCAATCCAAAAATTAAATGCTTTTGACAATCTTAATAGTCTATGAGTAGATTAACATTTTAATCTTGAGATCATCCTCGTCAGTCATCGAAAGATAAAGTTTCTTTTCTTTGGTCTAATAAACTGGCAATATCTTTTTCTGGCAGTTCGTGTCCTCTCTTAAAAGGGATATGAAAGTCTCAATTAAACACAATTATGATTCAGACAGAGCATATCATTTTCAGACACTATTAAATTCACTTCTATTGCCAAATTTACATTTTTCTCTTGGTATCCTTTGTTGAAAAGTATATGCACATATCCACAGCAGCACTGGGAGCTAAATGGCGATTGTTGGCTACACAAATTTGTCTCTTGTCATTGGCTCAACAGACGTGTTCAGCTAGATCACAGCAGTGTATTGCTTTTGCAGGGATAAAACACACAATTATATACAAGCAGTAGTGCAGTATATAAAGTTTCAGGACCAACAGTGCTCTGAAGTTCATGAGTATTCTTTAGCTATGTGTTTAACCCCTTGCAAGCATTACAACACATAGCGTTATGGGGTCACCAGTTTTAAAATTACATAATCTAATTAATTACAGCATATACTTATTCAACTATAATCACCCATTTAGTAAATTGAGTAATCTTATAAAGGAATCAAATAGGATTTAAAGGGACAGTCAACACCAGAATTATTGTTGTTTAAAAAGATAGATAATCCCTTTTTTTACCCATTCCCCAGTTTGTTTATTTTTAACCAACACAGTTATAATAATACACCTTTTACCTCTGTAATTACCTTGTATCTAAGCCTCTGCAGACTGCCCCCTTATTTCAGTTCTTTGGACAGACTTGCTTTTTTGCCAATCATTGCTCACTCCTCGGTAAATTCATGTGCGTGAGCTCAAGGTTATTTATAGGAAACACATGAACTAACGCCCTCTAGTGGTCAAAAAGCATTCACATTAGAGGCGGCATTTAAGGTTTAAGAAATTAGCATATAAACCTCCTAGGTTTAGCTTTCAACTAAGAATACCAAGAGAACAAAGCAAAATTGGTAATAAAAGCAAATTGGACGGGGGGCGGAGTCTGACAGGGCTCCAAGATGGATGCCTTAGCTTAGAGCTCTGTATACCAGAACAGGGAGATCAGCCACTACTCCTCTCCATCAAGGATCCAGAGGGTACATCTCAGCTCAAAAGTTATGTGAAGCTGCTGGGAACACCACAGGGGCTGAAACTGCAGAAAACAGGCTGTGGATAACTGTCATCATCAGCCAGACCATCATCCACCCTGTGGGAAAGGGCTCAGTCGTGAGTAATGGCCATATAGATCTGGTCAAACCTTTACAGACCTGAAAAAACATTACATGATGCAGCACAGAAATGGAGCCTAACACACATTGCCACACTATAAAATACTGGCCAGGACATTAATCTTTAAGACAGAAACCTTCAGGTCCAAATTACAAATCCTGGAAATCACTAAGTTATTAGAAATCTCCCATGTGGCTAGATAAAGCCTGAGAACACAATGGCATTTTAGGAAGAATTAGCTTCTTAAAAGTGCAAAGAATGAGATCTGTACTACCACTTTTTTTTTAGAGGTGAACAAATTGCAATATTCCTACTCCCCTCTCAACATTCTACATGAAGGGTCTTGTATTTGGGAAACTATATTGTTTTGTAAACTGGGACATGTTTTTTTAATGTAGTTGAAAATCAGTTCATAGAGATACACCTATTCCTATACAACAGCGCCACCTGCTGGATGATTACGAAAGCACACCCAAAAGGACTTTTTCTATTAAAACCTCAGAAGATTAAATATATCAATACTCTCACTATTGCTGGAGTAATATTTTTTAGGGAATTAACCCTACCTCCTGAGACTATTTTAGAGCATTAACATGGCCTCCAAGAAACCAAATAAATCAGACAAGCCAGGGAAATCTGCATCTGTCAACTCATATTTTAAACCATCCCAGGGAGATAAAACCCCAGATGCCAACAAAGAAATGGCAGAAATCAATACAATGAAGCCTTCCATGCAGGATTCTTTTGTCGACTCCACTCCACTAACTAAAGCGGACCTACATCTACTTGTCTCCAAACAAGATATTACTAATAGTTTTGATAAACTCTGGGAGAAATTGGATTCCATGCACACCTTCATGACGACAAGTCTGAATGATATCAAACAAGAAATTAAGGACCTAGGTTCCAGAGTAGAAACACTGGAGGAAAATAGAGACAACCTGGTAGAGGATGTTGAAATGACAGTCCAACAAGTATCAGAGCAACAGCAGGTAGTAACCGATTTGCTGGACAAGATCGAAGATATGGAAAACAGGAGTCGAAGAAGTAACATCCGTCTTAAAGGAATTCCTGAATCGATTACGGCATCTGAATTGCCTTCATATTTACATCAATTGTTCTGTGCAATAACAGGGGTAGATCAGTCAACGGAAATAGAGATTGAGAGAGCACATAGGGCTCTTAGACCCAAACCCAAAGCTGACAACCCACCTCGAGATGTTATAGTGGCATTCCTGAGATTCCCAGAGAAGGATAAGATTCTCAAAGAGGCTGCTAAACAACCAACTTTCAAGTTTCAAGGAAACGTTGTACATTTCTATCAGGACTTGAGCACTAGGACACTCCAACGGAGGGGGACTTTGCGTCCTCTCACCTCTCTGCTTCGAAAACATGGCATCCAGTACAGATGGGGTTACCCCTTTGCTCTACATATCTCTAAGGACAATAAAATCCTCACAATCAGAGATGTTAATGGGATATCCGATATATGTGAAGCACTGGATCTGGAAACACCAAACCTGCCAGAGAAATCACAGATGGAGGAGACTCTAACAGCTCAACAGGCGAAACTTAAGTCTCAGAAGTCACAATGGACTAGAGCCCCGAGGAGACGACAGAAGAATAAGTGAAAGACTCACAGTGAAGTTTTGTGTATCTCCTTGTTTTTTTCTATTTTCCCCTCTCTTACAGGTTGCAGTGTACCTACAGAGACTAGGAAAATCTCCTGAGACAATGGGTCGAACTTAAGAACTCTTACAAGAAAATGTCTAATTTAGTTTTTACTAAGTTTATATTGTTATCTCACAACATAGTAGGTTTATCCAAATGTTGTATTTCTAAAGATCATATACAGTTATTGTTGTTGGCTTTGGTAGGGGAGAGTGGTTAATAGTTAATATCTAACAATATTAATGGTACTTTACCTTACAGCTAGTTTCCCCCTATGTTTTAAAAATGGAGTTAGTTGGCAACTCCTCTGTTCTATAGGTTCCCCCAGAACTAATTGATGTTATTTCAGAAACCTCAATATGTTATTTTTTATTTTATATTTCTTTTGTTTAAGTTATTCTTCTCTAACGTCTTTACTTTTTCTACCCTACAGTTATTCATTCTACTTATCCTTCTCTTCTCTCCCCTTGTGCCTTCCCCAAGTGGACCACAGACACACCCAGTAACCCAACGGATGAGAGTGCTTTTTCAGAGAGGTGATTCGTTACTAGAGGCTGGTGAGCTCTTGCAAACACAATACACTTCATCACTATTCCTTACAATTAATAATCAAACAATTCCATTTGTCACACACTAATGACTCCGACTAATATAGTTCTACTCTCCCATAACGCAAGAGGTCTAAATTCAGATGCAAAACGTAGGAAAGCCTTATCTCAATACACACGCTTGGGTGCTAACGTCATTTTCTTACAAGAAACTCATTTTGAGTCTAATCATATTCCCAAATACTGGACGAATCAATACCCAACACACTTTCATTCTACTACAGATAAAAAGAAGAGAGGGGTTTCTATCCTTCTCCACTCCTCCTTAAATTTTATTCACAAAGAATCCATAATAGATAAAGAGGGCAGATACCTAATCATTAAGGGCCACATTAACGAAGTGGAAATTATTTTTTGCAACATCTATGCCCCAAACGAAAAGCAAGACAAATTCATTAATAAAATCTCACACCTTCTCACAAACTGGAACTCGGCTAGAATATTTCTAGCAGGAGACTTTAATGTCTCCCTCTACATGAAATTTCCTCAGTCACAAATCCGACCCACACAATCACAAATTAGAAACAACAGAAAAACTAAATCTATTTCCAGTACTCTGGAAGGACATAATGTACTTGACTCTTGGACTGCGCTATATGGCATCACTTCAGATCACACTTTCTACTCAACAGCACACCGAAAATATTTCAAGCTAGATTACATTTTCCTGAGCCAAACCCTAATTTCCAATCTGGTATCCTCCTCCATTCATCCTTGTGTGTGGTCTGATCATTCCATAATAGTAGCTAAAATAACAGGGCTTCTTCCCCCAAACAATGCAAGAAGCTGGACTTATGACCCCACACTTATGAAAAATCCCCAACATAAAGATCGTATTTTCAAACAGATGATGGAATTCTGGAATATTAATACAGATTCCATCGATAACCCGATTCAGATTTGGGCAGCCCATAAATCGGTGTTAAGAGGTTTCCTAATCCAACTAAAGTCAAAATCAAAAAGGGAAACACAGTTACTATTACAGACACTACACAAGGAGATAGCTACACTAGAGAAACAACATAGACTTACCTGCTCACCCAAGGTATATAAAACATTGCAAAATCAACGCCAAAAACTAGATAAATTATTAAATGACCAGTCACTTAGAGCCGGATTAAGACTACAAACCAAATACTATATATACGCCAATAAACCAGATCGTTATCTAGCCAATAAAATTAGAGATAGGATCAAAGATATTTCCATTCCCTTCTTACGCATAAATGCATGTGAATCTACATCCCACCCAAAAGTAATTGAAGACACTTTTGCCAACTATTATAGTTCTTTATACAATGGCAAGAAAGTTTCCAAATCGGAACAAACTTCCTGTCTCCTGAATAGATTTCTGGAGGAAGCCACTCTGCCCCAAATTGACCAACAAGATTTGGCAACTCTTAACTCAGACATCAGTGCAAGTGAGGTAGAGAGAGTTATCCAAGATCTGAAACCTGGTAAAGCAGCGGGCCCAGATGGCTTTTCAGGCGAGTACTATAAACTATTTAAATCCTTTCTCATACCTCACCTAGTCAAATTTAGCAATCATATACTTCAAGGACATACTATTCCCTCAGAACTTTTAGATGCCAAAATTATAGTCCTCCCTAAGCCGGGCAAGGACAGGTCCCTCTGTCATAATTATAGACCAATTTCCCTCATTAACCAAGATTTAAAAATTTTTACCAAAATTCTGGCCAACCGATTAAAACACTTGCTCCCAAAACTAATTCACCCAGACCAGGTTGGCTTCATTAAAAATAGGGAAGCTCCAGATAATATCAGAAGGATGATATCATTAATAGATTATTTGCATATTTCTAAAACGCCTTCTCTGTTGTTATCCCTGGACGCAGAGAAGGCGTTTGACAGGGTCGACTGGGAGTACATGCAAGCTGTACTACATACCATGGGCTTTAGGGGTTCTTTTATTACAGCGATCCAGAGTATATATTCATATCCCTCGGCATGCGTTAAGGCAATGGGACACCAATCTGACAGATTTGCGGTCTTAAATGGGACGAGACAGGGTTGTCCTTTATCCCCTCTCCTTTTTGCTGTTTGCATAGAGCCCCTGGCGCAACACATTAGGAACTCCCCAGACATTACGGGTATTAAAATAGGACAATCGGTTTACAAACTCACTCTTTTTGCAGATGACGTTTTGCTCTCCCTAACCAAACCCCTTATATCTCTGCCAAATTTATACAACACCCTTAGGAACTTCTCCACTATATCTGGTTACAAAGTGAACCTTGAAAAATGTGAAGCCATGCCTCTTGCTATTCCAGACCACACAAAAAAATTGATAGAACTAAACTTTGAGTTTAATTGGGTAAAACATCATCTCAAATATCTAGGGATCAACCTTACAAAACACTCATCAGAACTTTACCAAACCAACTATCCTCCAATTTATAAAGTAATCAAACAGGACCTCACTAAATGGAGCAAACTGAGATTTTCTTGGTTTGGACGTCTATCTGCGATCAAAATGTCTGTGTTACCAAAGATTTTATATTTATTTCGGACCCTACCGATAGGCATCCCGAATTGTGATCTAGACAATCTCCAAGCTTGCATTAACAATTTTATAAGAGGGACTAAAAAAGCTAGAATTCCTAAACCAATATTTACGAGACATAGGCAACTGGGAGGCCTGGGCGCACCAAATCTCAGACACTACTTCCAAGCAGCTAGGTTAGCGCAAACTACTCTCCTTAACAAAACGGAAGATGAGATAAGATGGACCACGTTGGAGTCAGACATAAATAAACTATATCCTCAAGAGCTGGCTCTGTGGGACCCACATAGAGCTCAAACCCAAAAACTTAATAAATTCCCAATTACAGATTACATGCTCAAAGCTTGGTCCACTCTTGTTTCGTCTCTCAAAATTCTCCCTAACAGATCCCTCAAGACCCCCCTAAAAGTAATCATACCTTCAGAACAGATCCCAGCTATACAGAAGTGGGAAAACAGAGGTCTTTATAGGATCGCAGACTTAGTAGACAAAGGCAAATTAATGACATACACACAACTTCAGGATAAACTGTCTCCTTCCAAATTACATTGGTTTCTATATCTTCAGATATCCTCCATCATACATAAATACCTACCTTCATTGACTGGTCACAAATTCACTCCCTTAGAAATAATTTGTAGCTCCTCATCCAGACCTAGAAAAACTATTTCACAATTATATCAACTAATTCAATCTTCCACACAAATCACTAAAACAAGCCTTCAGCTTAAATGGGAGGCCGACCTCAATACAGAAATTGATATTTCCGACTGGAATAACTTAATATATAATGCGAGTAAAGGCCTGTTGAGTGCTGACATGCAGGAAAATTGCCTTAAAACAATTTTCAGATGGTATCTCACTCCAATTATCACCTCTCATTCCATTAAACGGGGGTCCAAGCTCTGTTACAGGGGTTGTGAAGTCGAAGGTACATACAAACACATGTGGTGGGACTGCTCTTACTCTAAAATAATCTGGAATAAATTATCACTCCTTTTAAGTACGATACTAGATAGCCCCATTCAGTTGTCAATGAACCAAGCCCTATTGAATGTACGCTTAAGGCAGTTTAATAAATACATTAATCAATTTATCAAAATTTTATGTACAGCTACACGTATATGTATAGCCCGTCACTGGAAGGAGGGGGCTCCCCCCTGGGACGAAATTTTACATAAAATTAGGCACATATACAATATGTCCGCACAAGCAGCAATATTACAAGACACTCAGGAAGCTTTTCACAAAGTCTGGTTTTATTGGATCACACATGACTCCGTATAATACTGTTTGAATTGTCAATATACCCAATACAGCAGAGATCTTATATGCCTTTATAC
Source organism: Bombina bombina (assembly GCF_027579735.1). NCBI lineage: Eukaryota > Metazoa > Chordata > Amphibia > Anura > Bombinatoridae > Bombina > Bombina bombina. The sequence goes on from NC_069506.1 coordinate 118,941,718, forward strand.
ATCCGTTGGTTAATCATAATATTATCCTTATTGATGAAAATTCCACTGGGTGTGTCATGGTCGGAAGGCACTATTTTCTTACTCTTCTTCATCTTCCCCTCTTATCTTCTTCTCTTCCCCCTTTGATTTTCCCAACTTTTCTCTGTACTCCCTTTGTATTCAAGATCTTCATACATTTTTTGGTTAAGATGGGAATGAGGGGGTGTCCTTACCCCACTCAGGTCCCCCAGACAAACTGACAGACAAGAAGCATGATAGCTGTTGTTTAAGGAGTAATCGACCAAGTAATTCCATCTATATAGCGATACAAATGTAAATGTTTTAAATGCTTCTAGGAAATCTTAGTTACTGTCTACTAATATTGGTCTCATTGATCTATCTGTCATTAAGTGGCTATGTCTTCTGTGAAGGTCTTGTTTATTCTTTTGTATTGTTTAAATATCAATAAAAAATTATTTTAAAAAAAAAGCAAATTGGACAGTTGTTTAAAATTGCATGTCCTGTTTGAATCCTGAAAGTGTTTTTTGGACTGTCCCTTTAAGTAATGTTTTAGCATATAGGGATGTTTCTGAGAATAAAGCCAAAAACAGAATTATATTCAAGGAGACGGTTCCATATATACATCTTATATGAAAACAATAAAGACAGCATTTTAGTACTAATTCTTGTGTATGGACTTTCCCACTGTTTAGGACTCCTTTATAGAGATTTTTTTAATACAACTGTAACCTACTGTATACTATATGGGTCTATACATGCATCAAAACATCCCTTATGTCTGTCCCAGCTGAAGATACCAGCGTATGCTCACAAAGCCAAGATATAAACAACAACATACCACTGTTGAATAGCAGTTGTCTATGACAGTGCTTCTCAACCACGGTGTTTGAGTACCTCCAACAGGCCAGGTTTTCATTATAGCTGTGCACAGGTGAAATAATTGGCTGAAGGGTGAGAGCAGATTAGTAACCATGGTGTTACTGATCAGCTGATTACTTCACATGTGCACTGGTTCAGCTATAATGAAAACCTAGCCTGTTGATTAACCCTGGTCAACGATACACAAAAATGTATAAATGCAAAAACACAAAAAACATAAAATGGTGAAAGAGCAAAGATGATTAGTATAAAAGAGTGTCGATAAAAAGGTTAACTGGTTGAATGTGTAAAAATAAGTTACCTTTTTTAAACTACACTAGAAGAGATTGGGGGTAGGAGCTTACATACAGTGTCAAAATGAGTTGTTTTCCCTCTATAAAATCAGTATTTAGTTTACAAATGTAGCTTATATGGGGCGCAATCCAATATACGGCGTAGTTTGCGGCGCAAGCGAGGGAACCCACGTCGCAGTTTTAGCTCGCAACTCGAGCTATCCAATATGCGACGCCCTCAGTTGCTAAAGTGGCGTAAGTCTGACAAAGTAGCGTTGTCCAGAAATCTGCGTAAGTACAAATTTCTGGCGTCACCAGTGACTTGCGCCACGTTAGAAACTGCCGGCGCCTACAAAACTAAACTAAAGTATGAAATCACCCGCACTGTCTAACACGCCTCCTAAACATAGCCCGACACATCTAACCCTCTATCCGCTATCCCCCCTCACTATCCTAACAATAAAAAAAGTTATTAACCCCTAAACCGCCGCTCCCGGACCCCGCCGCCAGCTATATTAAATCTATAACCCCCTAAAGTGAGCCCCTAACACCGCCGCCATCTACCTTACCTACCCCCTAAAGTGAGCCCCTACCCCGCCGCCATCTATTTTAAAATTATTAACCCCTAATTTAATCCCCCTACCCCGCAGCCATCTATATTAAATTATTTAACCCCTAAAATACTAAACTATCCCTACCACTAAACCTAAGTCTAACCCTACAAATAGCCCTGAAAAGGGCTTTTTGCGTGGCATTACCCCAAAGTAAACTGCTCTTTTGCCAGCCCTTAAAAGGGCTTTTGGCGGGGCTTTGTCACAAAGTAATCAGCTCTTTTGCCTACAATCTAAATCCCCCTACACCGCCGCCACCTATAATAAATGTATTAACCCCTAATCTAATCCCCCTACACCGCCGCCAGCTATATTAACCCTAATTATATTAGGGTTAATATAGTTAATATCATTATTATATTATATATATATATACATATATATTAAGTATAATAACCCTATCTAACTCTAACATCCCTAACTAAACTCTTATTAAAATAAATCTAATATTAATATTATTAATGAAAATATTCCTATTTAAATCTAAATACTTACCTTTACAATAAACCCTAAGATAGCTACAATGTAATTAATAATTACATTGTAGCTATTTTAGGGTTTATATTTATTTTAAAGGTAACTTGGTATTTATTTTAACTAGGTACAATAGCTATTAAATAGTTAATAACTATTTAATAGCTACCCAGTTAAAATAATTACCAATTTACCTGTAAAATAAATCCTAACCTAAGTTACAAATACACCTACACTATCAATAAATTAAATAAACTACAAATATCTATCTAAAAATACAATTAAATAAACTAAACTAAATTACAACAAAAAAAAACCCCTAAATTACGAAAAATAAAAAAATGATTACAAGATTTTTAAGCTAATTACACCTATTCTAAGCCCAATAATAAAATAATAAAACCCCAAAATAAAAAAATGCCCTACCCTATTCTAAATTAAACAAGTTCAAAGCTCTTTTACCTTACCAGCCCTTAAAAGGGCCTTTTGCGGGGCATGCCCCAAAGAAAACTTCTCTTTTGCCTGAAAAAAAAAACACAACACCCCCCCCCAACATTACAACCCACCACCCACATACCCCTATTCTAAACCCACCCAAACCCTCCTTAAAAAAACCTAACACTACCCCCCTGAAGATCTCCCTACCTTGTCTTCACCCAACCGGGCCGAACTCCTCATCCGATCCGGGCGATGTCTATCCAAGCGGCAAAGAAGAATTCTTCATCCCGGCGATGTCTTTCTCCAAGCAGCAAAGAAGAAGTCTTCATCCCGGCGATGTCTTTCTCCAAGCGGCAGCAAAGTCTTCTTCCATCCGGCAGCATCTTCCATCAAGCGGCATCTTCAATCTTCTTTCTTCGCTCCGCCGACGCGGAGCATCCATCCCGGCCGACGACTGAACGACGAATGAGGTACCTTTAAATGACGTCATCCAAGATGGCGTCCGTCGAATTCCGATTGGCTGATAGGATTCTATCAGCCAATCGGAATTAAGGTAGAAAAATCTGATTGGCTGATTGAATCAGCCAATCAGATTCAAGTTCAATCCGATTGGCTGAACCTCTGTGATTTGCACAATTGCCTCTTATTTTTGTAACCTATTTTTTATTTGTTACAGTTAGGGGTACTTAGACCCAAAAATTATGCCTGTAGGGTACGTGCTACAAAAAAGGGGTGAGAAACAGTGCTCTACAGCATGTGTAAATGTCAATTATTTGTCTATACATTTTCTATCATTACATATTTTTATTTGAGAATTTATAGCAATCCATTATTTTTCGCCAATAATTTAGGTTAAAAAAAAAAAAAAAAAAAAGGGGGATCAGCAATGGGTACCCTATTCTGTGTATACAATATTTTCCCATTCTCAAAAATACAGATTTAAGTTAAAGTTTCTCAGAAATATCTGTAAATATACATACAAATAAAATACATTAGGTTTCAATTTTGGGGCAGAAGATATTTTGACTTTTTCCAAAACAAAAATTAAAGGGACACTGAACCCAAATTTTTTCTTTTGTGATTCAGATAGAACATGCAATTTTAAGCAACATTCTCATTTACTCCTATTATCAATTTTTCCTCGTTCTCTTGCTATCTTTATTTGAAAAAGAATGCACATAAGCTTTTTTTTTATTCAGAATTCTGGACAGCACTTTTTTATTGGTGGATGAATGTATCCACCAATCAGCAAGAACAACCCAGGTTGTTCACCAAAAATGGGCCGGCATCTTAACTTATAGTCTTGCATTTCAAATAAAGATACCAAGAGAATGAAGAAAATTTGATAATAGGAGTAAATTAGAAAGTTGCTTAAAATGTAATGCTCTATCTGAATCACGAAAGAAAAAATTTGGGTTCAGTGTTCCTTTAATGTGAATTACACATCTTAAAATAGGTTAAAAACATTATAAACACACAAAGATTCCTGACATCTTTTTAATAGTTTCTTCGCCATTGTATAGTCTCTTCTATACTTTGATTTGTCTTCATTCCACCTTGGTATGTTCTACACAAGAGCCTGAGGTCATAGTGGAAAAATGACATGCTCTAATCCGTTAGAGCATATTATTTTAAGTCTGGTGAACCTTCATTTCTATGGGTTTAAAGTAACCCTGCAAAAGTTTAAACACATAGTAGAAGTACCGCTTGGGACCCGCAGAGCACTGCTGGACCTGTGCAGAAACTGCTGCTGACCCAATCAGAAGCGCTAGTTACAAAGCTGGGTTGTGTGAACAGTGCTGTTGATTGGATCAGCTGCAGTTTCCACTTGAAACCAGCACTGTAGGTCCAGTGCGGTACTTCTACTATGTGTTTAATGCCTTGGTGTGAGTTAAACACATAGGGGTGCAGGGTCGCTGAACTTAAAATGACATGCTCTAATGAACAACACAGGGTGTATTTTTCTTGACTATAATGGCCCTTTACACTATTGCAAGGTTTAACTATTTTTTTTCAAAATATAGGAGACAGAAACTTTTGTCAATTTACATATATGGAGGATATTGGGATCACAAAAATACAGCACCCCAGGTAGCAGCATTCAGCTCTTTTTGGAGACAGATGAATTAATAGTGCAACACACAAAGATCTGGATCAGCAAAGATCTTTGTGTATTGCACTATAATACAAATAAATATTCCGAAAAGAGCCAAATGCCGCTACCCTTGCCCTTAGCACATATCTAATAAATAATATGTTTTGTTGTCCTGTAATAAACGATTCCCTCTGCCCTTTCATCGCCTTTTCTGCACTGTAGTGACGTATAGCGCGGTCCCACTCACTAGTGGCAATTGAACTGTGCATGCGCAGATCACCTACACAGCGTCTCCCAAGTATATAGGGAATCTGAACATTCACAGTTTACATTTATGTCATGAGGACACCCCCTTGGTTCGTGCATGCGCTAATTGAACACTGTTGGCCCAATACACATAATCAACTTAGTCTGGCATGCCCACACAGTAAGTCAGCAAGCCATATGGCAACAACTGTCATTGGGTGACTGCAAAACCATCACCAGAAGAAAATAAAACTGTCAACCAAGGTTTAGAAAACCCCCAAAATATAAAATTGTACATTTCAAAGTAGCAACTGTTAATAAGAAAAAAGTCTTGACTCTAAATGTACTGTCGCTTTAACAGCAGTTGCTGGAAAAGAATGCCCGAGGACTAGAATATCTATGTTACTTTGAGAACAAAGAATCTATTGTTATTTTTAGCCCAACCAAATAAAAAAACAATTTTGCATTAAATGGAATTAGAGTGCTTCTCTTTTATGCAGTTGTAACCAAACAGAACTGTGCAGGTCTGTTATGTCTATTGCCTGTCACGCACAGTGACCTCACACAAACTGATTTTATTGACACAACTGATAGCAGAGCCATAAATTACACAAAGTGTGGCAAGAATGTCAAAACAACCGCCAAAAGGATAGCTGTTGAATAAAGTGCAGCTCTGCAAATTTGCGATATAAAAAGAGCATGAAACACGCTTTTCTTCTTTCACGATTCAGACAAAGCATGCAATTTTTAAACTTTCTAATTTACTTCTATTATCAAATTTGCTTTGTTCTTTTGTTATCTTTTATTAAAAAGCAGGGAAATAAGCTCGGGAGAGTGCACGCTTCTGGAGAACTATATGGTAGCGGTTTTGCAAGAATGTTATCCATTTTCAAGAGTACTAGATGGGAGCACTATTTCCTGCATATAGTGCTCCCGAAACCTACCTCGGTATCTCCAACAAAGAATACCATGAACAAAGCAAATTTAATAGCAGAAGTAAATTGGAAACGTGTGTAAAATTATATGCCCGCACATTGATACACTGTGACACCCTGTGTGTACAAGTAGTTATATGTAATACAAGCTAATGCTAGATGTATACACTGTGACACCCTGTGTGTACAAGTAGTTATATGTAATACAGTAATACAAGCTAATGCTATATGTATACACTGTGACACCCTGTGTGTACAAGTAGTGATGTGTAATACAGTAATACAAGCTAATGCTATATGTATACACTGTGACACCCTGTGTGTACAAGTAGTTATATGTAATACAGTAATACAAGCTAATGCTATATGTATACACTGTGACACCCTGTGTGTACAAGTAGTTATATGTAATACAAGCTAATGCTATATGTATACACTGTGACACCCTGTGTGTACAAGTAGTGATGTGTAATACAGTAATACAAGCTAATGCTAGGTGTATACACTGTGACACCCTGTGTGTACAAGTAGTGATGTGTAATACAGTAATACAAGTTAATGCTATATGTATACCCTGTGACACCCTGTATGTACAAGTAGTGATGTGTAATACAGTAATACAAGCTAATGCTATATGTATGCACTGTGACACCCTGTGTGTACAAGTAGTGATGTGTAATACAGTAATACAAGCTAATGCTAGATGTATACACTGTGACACCCTGTGTGTACAAGTAGTGATGTGTAATACAGTAATACAAGCTAATGCTATATGTATACACTGTGACACCCTGTGTGTACAAGAAGTGATGTGTAATACAGTAATACAAGCTAATGCTAGGTGTATACACTGTGACACCCTGTATGTACAAGTAGTGATGTGTAATACAGTAATACAAGTTAATGCTATATGTATACCCTGTGACACCCTGTATGTACAAGTAGTGATGTGTAATACAGTAATAAAAGTTAATGCTATATGTATACACTGTGTGTACAAGTAGTGATGTGTAATACAGTAATAAAAGTTAATGTTATATGTATACCCTGTGTGTACAAGTAGTGATGTGTAATACAGTAATACAAGCTAATGTATAACAACATCATTTTCTGGTATTTCATATCCCTTTAAAAGGGATATAAAATTGCAAAAAGAAAATGCTCTAATATGTTAGCACATTTTATTATTGCACTATTGTTTCGATAGAACTGTGTTTAACCCCTGCAAACAAGCTGGCTGAACACATCTGATGTGAAAAAGCCATGAGCACATTGCCTCTGCTAGGGATATCTTCATATGCTTTTCAACAAAGGATAACAAGAAAAAAATGATGAGAGAAGTGAATTTAAAAAGGGTCTTAAAATTGTATGCACTATCCGAATCAAGATAGTTTCATTTTGACGTCCATGCCCCTTTAATCCTTAGCAGTACAAATAACCTCACTTAAAATGTCACCCTTAAAACTGAGCAAAACATGTTTTGACACTAGGAGCTATGGAATAAAACTACCAAACAAAAAACAGGAAACCTTAGGAATAACATTGGAATGCTGGGTCCACACTATTTTTAACAAGATTGAATGGTAAAGTTTAGAGCATATTTCACCAAGTACTTGGTTCAGTGGTGTAAGTTTTTAGATCTTTGAACAGTTTTTTTATTAAAGACAATACTTACATTTTATAACTGCATGGTCTTCCAGCAACAGTTTTGGGACTTTCCTAAATGTGACATTTCAGAATCTAATCATAAATTTACTAAAAGCTCTTGCAGACCAAGACTGAACAACTCTATTACCTACGTTGAGTTTTCTACTTATTTAAAAGTCAGACAGCTGTTCAGTCACACTAGCAAATGTGTATATTATATATATATTCTTCAACAAACTACAAGAGGAGAACAAGGACCATCAAAAATTTCTTAAGGCCCTGTATAGATAGGGAATCAAGCACTCTTTTTTTTTATAAAAAATAGCTCTAAAGTGTAGCTAAATTAAACAATTGGAATGAATCTCTGACCAGTACAATCACTGAGAACAAAAAATAATTTATTAATAGTACAGAAAGAAGTAAATCCTAACTGTCTAAACATAGCAATAGGCCAGTTGTGTGCTGGCCTCGGGTATATGTTTACGATCCTGATCGTTTCACCCACAATGCCAAATGATAGGCGGGGCTTCCTCAGGGCGGATGGATCTTAGCCCTGCTGGGAGGGAATATATCCACAAAGACTCCTCCCAGTTTTAACCAATTATGTACCTTAATCTTGATGCTAAACAATGTGTAACATACATACCAAACCTAACTAATTCTAAAGAAGAAGGAAGTAACTAGCAAAAAAGTTGATGAGACATAATAAGTCAAATTAGTTAATGACGTTCACAGTTGCAAATAAAAAAAATAAAAAAAAAATAAAAATGAAAAACAAAAGATAAGCAAAAGAATGAAATAAGTAGTCTTTAATTAAAATTGAAACTAAAATTAGAAACTCAGGGAGCAAGTAATGATGTTAGAAAGCTATTCATATTCATAACATCCAAATACTCTAATATACATGAATATTATAATAGGAAGGGGCTTTTTTTTTTTTTTTTTTAGATGAAACTAGCCATATCCAACTTTTCATTAAGACCAACTGGCGAAAGAGCGTTCAAAGTAAATATCCACTTACACTCTTTTTGGAGCAGACATTTATCATTGTCCCCCCCTCTTCCATGCACAATACCTTTGTCTATACCTGTAAAGCGTAGACAACCTGGGTTGCTGTTATGTACAGCTTGATAATGTCTTGCAATGCTGCTAGATTGTATTTTACCTTTTATATCGTCCCTATGTTCCTTTATACGATCTTTAAAGATACGTTTCGTTTTGCCCACGTAAAACGCCGGGCAAGAACATTCCAGGAGATACACAACCCCCTCCGTATTGCAATTGAAGAAGTAATTAATCTGAAAAGATTTTTTACTATTGCCAGAAAATGTCTTGGTCCTTTTCATAAAATCACATGTCATGCACTTTCCACAAGGAAAGTTGCCATTAGGGATGTGCTTCTTAAGCCAATTTCCTTCTTTTTCTGTGGGTTTAAATTGGCTCGAGACCAGGTTATCTTTGAGATTTTTTGCTCTTTTTGCTGTAAGGCTGGGATAAGTCCCAACTTCTTCAGCAATGTTGCCATCACTTAAAAGGATTGGCCAATGCTTATTAAGAACTGACTTAATGGTTTGCCAATGACAATTATAAGTCGTGGTTAATCGTATTACTGACTTTGTTTGTTTAGTCCTCTTGAACAGGAGATCATCTCTATCAATTTTTCTTGCGTGAATCATAGCTTTTTTAATCTTACGCCGTGAATAGCCACGTTCAAGAAACCTATCTTGCATGAGCTTTCCATGTTCCTCAAATTTCTCTTTCGACGAGCAATTGCGGCGTAGCCGAAGAAATTGTCCTTTAGGAATTCCTCCTATAAGGTGTCGGGGATGGTGACTGCTTGCCATTAACAGGCTATTAGTAGCCGTAGCCTTTCTAAAATTTTCAGTGACCAACATATTGTTCACATTTTTTACCTTAATGTCAAGAAAATCAATCTCAGTTTTACTAAAGTGCATAGTAAGTCGTATATTTAGATCATTTTGGTTCAAACTATTGACAAACTGCAATAATTCCACTTGATCACCCTCCCAAATGAGGAATACATCGTCCATATATCTCAGCCAGAAATTGACATGTTTAGTGAACAAATCATGTTGATAAACTGAATCCATCTCCCATTTGCCTAAATGTAAACAGGCGTATGTGGGGGCACATGTGGCCCCCATGGCTGTTCCTCTCAATTGTTTGTAAATTCTGTAATTAAACATGAAAACATTGTTATTGAGAATGAATCTTAGAAGGTCAACAATGAGCTCAGTATGTTTGGAAAATGTTGTACCTCTGCTTGACAGGAAACTTTCACAGGCTTTTATACCAGTATCATGTGGGATACTGGAATAAAGTCCCTCTACGTCCATTGTCACTAAAAGTGATTCTTTGTCAACTGGCATCCCATTGATTTTTTTCAAAAAGTCAGTTGTGTCAAGAACAAATGACGGTAAAGTCACCAAAAAAGGACGCAGAGCATGATCAATAAAGTGACCTACATGTTCAACCAGACTCCCGATGCCAGAAATGATGGGACGTCCAGGCGGATTCTTAATGTTCTTATGAATCTTAGGTATACAGTAAAATATAGGCATAACTGGATTGTCTACCATCAAATAACCAAATTCTGTATTAGTAATTGTCCCATCATTTCTGGCATCGTTCAAAATTGTGAAAAGTTTTGATTGCAAGGTAGGCAGAGGGTTGAAGTCAAGTTTCAGATATTGTTCTTTATCTGACAATTGTCTCATTACCTCCTTGCAATACATAGTTTCATCCCATAGAACGACATTGCCCCCCTTATCCGCTGATTTGTACACAACGTTGGGGGCCGTTTTTAACTCTTTCAGAGCTTTTCGTTCTTTCTTGGTCAAGTTGTCATCAACAATGCCACTCAGTGGCAGTTCCTGTATCTCCCTTTCAACCAGTTTAAAAAATAAGTTAACAGCAGGAGAGAAAGAAAGTTGCGGCATATAAGTGGATCTTTTCTTAAAATGAGAAGATAATTTAAAAGGTAAATCTATCTCGGACGCTAGCAAAGAATCTTCGTCAGAGGTCGATTCCTGATATAATTCACTAAGGTCCTGTAGCGCCAGCCTATCCTCAGTGGTCACTGGTCAAGCTCAGATTCTCAATTATATTCTTAGATCTATATACACACACACATACATACATATATACACATATACAGGTATATATATATATATATATATATATATATATATATACATATATATACATACACACACACACACACACATACATACATACATATATATTCTATCTTACCAATATGGTTAGCTCCTTAATCTGTTGAAATTAAAATCAAAATTTATTTGAAAATTAATATAGTACAAATGCTAATTGCTGTAGTAATGTTCCCTCATTTGAAATTAGATCTTTTTCTTTTTTATTAGCATCCATATATTTTTTAATTTATTTAGGTTTATTGCTATTAAATGTTTATTTTTAATTATTTGTTCTATATATAGATCATGATATACAAAAAACAAAAATTGTTTTAAAAAAAATAAATTATTTTCTTTCTTTTTTCCTATACAATTGATAGTTAATTGGTTAAGATTGGATGTATGTACTGTTATCTAGTTCTCACATATCTGATACCTGGTAACAAAGTTTATATATACATTTCTATTATTCATATGGTTCTTAACCAGTAATTTATGTCCTATTCCCATCTACATGTATCAATCACATTTATATTTCTATTTTTATCTTTCTTACATTATATTTTTATTTGTTATTGTTGTATTTATTAATTGTACTTTCTTTATTATTGAGGAAAATTTTTTTTTGAACATATCACAATATATGTCTATATTATAATATGCACTATTACCACTGCAGACTTCTATATATATGAAGTCTTAGAACTTAGTTGTTTACACATGTATATATCTATAAGGAAAAGAATGAGTGGTTGACTTGTTTACAACAAACGATCTCATCACATATAACAGGTGTAATTGCTATCCTATTTACCAAATGGTACCTTGATTGGTTGTTTTGCTGTATATAAGTCTATCCACACCTTGAACACATCACCTCTGATGAAGCGCATGTGCGCATGCGCGAAACGCGTCAGTGTTAATGTCCTGGCTTCACCTTTGTACCTGCACTCTGCCAATAAACTGGTTTTGAACTGACCTTGGATGTAGCTTCGGCCTCTATTTTGTCCTCCTTTGGGGATTTCCTGCTTCTTATACACACACACATACAAAAGGTATATGTGTATATATATATATATATATATATATATATATATATATATATATATATATATATATATATATACACACACACATATATATATATACATATATATATATATATATATATATATATATATATATATATATACACATACACACACACACAGGTATATATATATATCAGACAATATAACAACACAAGCTAATGCTATATGTATACACTGTGACACCCTGTTTGTACAAGTAGTGATGTGTACAAGTAGTGATGTGTAATACAGTAATACAAGCTAATGCTATATGTATACACTGTGACACCCTGTGTGTACAAGTAGTGATGTGTAATACAAGCTAATGCTATATGTATACACTATGACACCCTGTTTGTACAAGTAGTGATGTGTAATACAGTAATACAAGCTAATGCTATATGTATACACTGTGACACCCTGTGTGTACAAGTAGTTATATGTAATACAGTAATACAAGCTAATGCTATATGTATACACTGTAACACCCTGTTTGTACAAGTAGTGATGTGTAATACAAGCTAATGCTATATGTATACACTATGACACCCTGTTTGTACAAGTAGTGATGTGTAATACAGTAATACAAGCTAATGCTATATGTATACACTGTGACACCCTGTATGTACAAGTAGTGATGTGTAATACAGTAATACAAGCTAATGCTATATGTATACACTGTGACACCCTGTGTGTACAAGTAGTGATGTGTAATACAGTAATACAAGCTAATGCTATATGTATACCCTGTGACACCCTGTGTGTACAAGTAGTGATGTGTAATACAGTAATACAAGCTAATGCTATATGTATACCCTGTGACACCCTGTGTGTACAAGTAGTGATGTGTAATACAGTAATACAAGCTAATGCTAGGTGTATACACTGTGACACCCTGTATGTACAAGAAGTGATGTGTAATACAGTAATACAAGCTAATGCTATATGTATACACTGTGACACCCTGTGTGTACAAGTAGTGATGTGTAATACAGTAATACAAGCTAATGCTATATGTATACACTATGACACCCTGTTTGTACAAGAAGTGATGTGTAATACAGTAATACAAGCTAATGCTATAGGTATACACTGTGACACCCTGTGTGTACAAGTAGTTATATGTAATACAAGCCTACTGCTAGATGTATACACTATGACACCCTGTGTGTACAAGTAGTGATGTGTAATACAGTAATACAAGCTAATGCTATAGGTATACACTGTGACACCCTGTTTGTACAAGTAGTTATATGTAATACAAGCTAATGCTAGATGTATACACTGTGACACCCTGTATGTACAAGAAGTGATGTGTAATACAAGCTAATGCTATAGGTATACACTGTGACACCCTGTATGTACAAGTAGTGATGTGTAATACAGTAATACAAGCTAATGCTATATGTATACCCTGTGACACCCTGTATGTACAAGTAGTGATGTGTAATACAGTAATACAAGCTAATGCTATATGTATACACTGTGACACCCTGTGTGTACAAGTAGTGATGTGTAATACAGTAATACAAGCTAATGCTATATGTATACACTGTGACACCCTGTGTGTACAAGTAGTGATGTGTAATACAGTAATACAAGCTAATGCTATATGTATACCCTGTGACACCCTGTATGTACAAGTAGTGATGTGTAATACAGTAATACAAGCTAATGCTATATGTATACCCTGTGACACCCTGTATGTACAAGTAGTGATGTGTAATACAGTAATACAAGCTAATGCTATATGTATACACTGTGACACCCTGTGTGTACAAGTAGTTATATGTAATACAAGCTAATGCTATATGTATACACTGTGACACCCTGTGTGTACAAGTAGTTATATGTAATACAAGCTAATGCTATATGTATACATTGTGACACCCTGTGTGTACAAGTAGTTATATGTAATACAAGCTAATGCTATATGTATACACTGTGACACCCTGTGTGTACAAGTAGTTATATGTAATACAAGCTAATGCTATATGTATACACTGTGACACCCTGTGTGTACAAGTAGTTATATGTAATACAAGCTAATGCTAGATGTATACACTGTGACACCCTGTGTGTACAAGTAGTTATATGTAATACAAGCTAATGCTAGATGTATACACTGTGACACCCTGTGTGTACAAGAAGTGATGTGTAATACAGTAATACAAGCTTATGCTAGATGTATACACTGTGACACCCTGTGTGTACAAGTAGTGATGTGTAATACAGTAATACAAGCTAATGCTATATGTATACACTGTGACACCCTGTGTGTACAAGTAGTTATATGTAATACAAGCTAATGCTATATGTATACACTGTGACACCCTGTGTGTACAAGTAGTTATATGTAATACAAGCTAATGCTAGATGTATACACTGTGACACCCTGTGTGTACAAGAAGTGATGTGTAATACAAGCTTATGCTAGATGTATACACTGTGACACCCTGTGTGTACAAGTAGTTATATGTAATACAAGCTAATGCTAGATGTATACACTGTGACACCCTGTGTGTACAAGTAGTTATATGTAATACAAGCTAATGCTAGATGTATACACTGTGACACCCTGTGTGTACAAGTAGTGATGTGTAATACAAGCTTATGCTAGATGTATACACTGTGACACCCTGTGTGTACAAGTAGTTATATGTAATACAAGCTAATGCTAGATGTATACACTGTGACACCCTGTGTGTACAAGAAGTGATGTGTAATACAAGCTTATGCTAGATGTATACACTGTGACACCCTGTGTGTACAAGTAGTTATATGTAATACAAGCTAATGCTAGATGTATACACTGTGACACCCTGTGTGTACAAGTAGTTATATGTAATACAAGCTAATGCTAGATGTATACACTGTGACACCCTGTGTGTACAAGTAGTTATATGTAATACAAGCTAATGCTAGATGTATACACTGTGACACCCTGTGTGTACAAGTAGTGATGTGTAATACAAGCTTATGCTAGATGTATACACTGTGACACCCTGTGTGTACAAGTAGTTATATGTAATACAAGCTAATGCTAGATGTATACACTGTGACACCCTGTGTAGTGATTTGTAACTGTCCCACTGAGAACTTGCTGAGCACAAACCTCTCACACACCATGTGACTTTGCAGCTTATTCTCTAATTAAATTAAAAGCACAGACTGGCCACAAAGGAATAAGAATTACATTCTCCTCCCCGCCCCTGAACGGATGCCAGGGCCAGAAGACGGCATTGGCAGCAGGGTTGTTTAATGTTTACCTTGCAATTGTGCAGAGAGGTTATCTTGTTGCTGCTTATATCTCACAGCCAGAGCTTCTGAGGTCTTTGCCTGCTGTATTATGTAGTTATAGAGTAAAACTCCACTTCCCAAGCCAAGCACAGCCAGCAAGCAAAATCCTGTTTGGAGCAGACTCTTCTGCCTCCTGCTGCACGTCCCAGTGCCCATGATTTTATTTTTTTCAGTTTTGTTTTCAGAGCTTGATCTACCTAAACATGGGGACCAGTATATAAAGTGCTTGATTATATCCAACACAAGTGATCCTCAGGGCCCTGGGTGTTATGATCAGCATCCTTTATTAATCCACTATTGAACTGTGCATCACATCCAAAAAAAAAGATCAAGCAGATTCCAAAATCCCAGATCCACAACTGCCTCAGTACTTATAACGAGAGCTGGCTTCCCTTAGCCACCAGCATGTAACTTTAGCTGCCTCAGGCTGGCTGATACACAAACACTGCTCCCATGTCTTCTTGCTCTATAAGCTCAGCCCTTTAGATATGCAGCAAACACGCTGAACCTACAGCACATAGACCCAGAGGACAAGAAAAGATAAACTAATCAGAGACTCCCCTGATCTCATGCCGTCTAAATCTCCTAAAACTTGCAGCACATTCAAAGAGGAAGCTGCACTCCTTAGGGTGAGTGACAGACTAATTGACCAATGTTAGCAAACAGCTTCACATTCTGTAAGGAGGAGGAGCTTAACTCTTTAAAGAGCAACATCTCTGTACAACGTAACCATTTCATTATATCAGTAGCAATATAATATAAAGTGTATAGAGGTGGCAAAACAATCCTTGCTATTTCTCCTACAAAAGGGATTAGGTAATAAAAGATTAGGTCCAACTATCAGACCTCACAAGTTTTGTACCAACATATTATAGCTTGTCTCTTTGTTTTTTTTTTAAATGCAGTTTTTAACTTTGGGACTACATGATGCTACAAACCCAGGGTTTATTTTACCTGCGTATATTATATAATGGGGATAAATACCAGACATTTATTATAAAGGTAGTTTACTAATTTCAGATTGATAGAAACACCATAGTAGTACAGGTGCTTCAACTTGCAATAACAGTTAAGTAGAATTGTTTGATGTGTAAATATATTGATCTATTGAAATAAATTCATCATGTGGCTTTCTGTAGGCTTTTTAAAATGTATTTGTGGCATAATAGCACATCTATTCATTGCATGGGGACAATTTAACAGCAGTATTTAAGTACCTCAGTAGTAAACATACTATAGTGTTCAATAGGATTTTTAAACTTTCCACATTCAACAGCCCATTTTAAAGGGATATGAAAAAGTTATTTTTTTTAGTAATAACAAATATGTTCAATCAAAGTTAAAAGAAACAGATTGTGTTAAAAAAAAAAAACCAGCACACAACTGTTTTGTTCTTGCTGAATAAGCACTTAGAAATTATCAGTGGAACCACTTCCTGCAACTAGATAATTGAGCAGACATTACAAACCTTAAGTTCTATTGTCATGTGATTTTTACAGTAGAAGTACTCTACTGAGCATGGGCAATAAACTGACTACAACTAGAGCAGATGTCCACTAGAAACACTTTGAATAATAATCAGCTGCTGGTTTGCCTTCCTTTAGAAACCACAGCCCCATTGTGGGTTTGTGACAGAAAGTAACGGACCTTTACAAAGGAAGTTAACATACAACTAAAAGGTAAAATGCATTTAAAATATGGAAAAATACATATTGCAGTGATTTCTATAACCCACTGCTTAGTGCTTTTTATTACAACAATGAAATAGACCCAGTCAAGTGCATATATCTGCTTGTATTTTGTTTTCAGAATTAAAATGTTTCCATATGCCCAGCTCACGTTAATATAACTCTTTAGTGTAATCCAAATGATGCTCACCATTTAACTCCTTAACGGGGGGACCGCAAGCAAGACCGCACTATTTGAGGAGGCCTGCAGGAGGGAGGGAGGTCATATTAGCACAGCCTTGCTGCGTGGGGTGAGAGCCACGATATTATGGGCCAACAAATCATCGACATATAGAGTACGTTGTGTTCATTGAAGGGATAAATAGAAAATATTATATAGAAACTACTGAATATTATTTTCCCCTTATTATAAACACATATATATGACAAGGCCCACAGAAGGATGACATTTTCCTCTGGGGTTGCCATGTTCCTTGTTCTACAAGCTGTAGGGTTACAATTTACAGCTGGTGGAAATTAAAGTAATCAAGATTTAAAGGGACTGTCTGTACCAAAATTATTTTTGTTTTAAAAGATAGATAATCCCTTTTAAGCCTCTGCAAACTGACCCCTTTATTTAGTTCTTTTAACAGACTTGCATTTTAGCCAATCAGTGCTGACTCGTAAGTAGCTCCATGTGCGTGAGCACAATGTTATCTATATGACACACATGAACTAATTCCCTCTAGTGGTGAAAAACTGTAAAAATGCATTCAGATAAGAAGTGGCCTTCAAGGTCTAAGAAATTAGCATATGACCCTACCTAGATTTAGCTTTCAACTAAGAATACCAGGAGAACAAAGCAAGATTAGTGATTAAAGTAAATTGGAAACTTATTTAAAATGACATGCCCTATCTGAATAATGAAAGTTTATTTTGGACTAGACTGTGCCTTTAAGAGTTTCTTGTGTTTAGTTTTGGCTTAGTTTAGAGGAAAATCTAAATATATTTTGCCTACATAGATTTTATCTCTTTGGATACTTATGAAAATAATGTTACCTGGAAAATTCTATTAAGTCTATTTAAAATCAAATAAGGGCATTGGCAGAAATAATACACTTATGTTGTTACATGTACTACATTTCCCCAGATGCATTGATTATTGCCCGATAAAATACAGGCTTTCAATTTCTCAAACCTTAAACAGCTGCATTGTCTGCAATTGTTATTCAAAACCCAAGAATAAGGGGCATATTTATCAAAGTGCGAGTGGACATGATACAATGTAGCGTATCATGTCTGCTGCACATCGATAAATGCCGACAGCATACACTGTCAGCTTTTATCACTGCACAAGCAGTACACCAGAACTTGTGCAATACCGCCCCCTGCAGATGCGGCCGCTAGCAGGGGGTGTCAATCAACCCGATCGTGTTCCATCGGATTGATTTCTGTCCTCCGCCTCAGAGCAG
Source organism: Bombina bombina (assembly GCF_027579735.1). Classification (NCBI taxonomy): domain Eukaryota; kingdom Metazoa; phylum Chordata; class Amphibia; order Anura; family Bombinatoridae; genus Bombina; species Bombina bombina. The sequence continues at coordinate 118,960,000 of NC_069506.1, forward strand.
GCGGACAAGTTATGGAGCAGCGGTCCAATAGTAGTAATAATAGGTCCATAAGTAAAAATGTAAACTCCATATTGTAATCAGTGGATCTACATCCATTGTTAAAATTTCCTTCCATATGCAGCACCTGTATCATATGACAGCCATCAGCCAATCACAGACTAATTTATTTATGCACTGTGAACTCTTGCAAATGTTCAGTAGGAGCAAGTGCTTCGGAAAGTGTGTTTATTAATAGGACTGCACACAGTTTGATTATGGAAGTAATTTGGAAAGTTGCATGCTCTATCTGAATCATAAAAGTTTAATTTTGATGTTAGTGTCCCTTTAAATAAAATAATGCTTTCTTATATTATGTCATCAGTAATTAGAACATAAGTATTTACTTTTCTCTTTCAGGCATATTTCCAGAGACTCATCCTGACAAACCACACACAAACTAGAGTAATCAGGAGTAAAGAAATAAAGTCTTCCACAATGGGTCACATGACAGAAGAGTATAGGTAAATAATGATTATAAAGCAATTGACCCAGAGAGTTGAAAGTGACCAGTTCTGATACAAAATGTTACAGAGGACCAGCGGCAGATAAACATAGATAATAGAATCCTGCTGAATACAGTTTTTCATGAGAAAAAAATGTTTCTGCACATCATTAAAAGATGTAATGTGCTGAAAGCAGTTCATGGTGGGGTTGAAATGTCAAACTCAAAAATGCTTAAAGGGCCACTAAACCCAAAATCTTTCTTTCATGATTCAGATAGAGAATAGAAATTTAAACAACATTACAATTTACTTCCATTATTTATTTTGCTTCATTTTTTAAATATCCTTAGTTGAAGAAAAAGCAATGCACATGGTGAGCCAATCACACAATGCTTCTATGTGCAGCAACCAATCAGCAGCTAGTGAGCATATCTAGATATGCTTTTCATCAAAGAATATCAAGAGAATAAAACAAATTAGATAATATAAGTAAATTAGAAAGATGTTTAAAATTGCATTCTCTTTCTAAATCATAAAAGAAAAAATGTGGGTGGCATGTCCCTTTAAGATGAAAGTTATCAAAGAAAATACCAAAAGGGGAAAAAATGTAAAATAAGTAATTTATTAGATGTCATAAGCAAAAAAGGGACAGTCAACACCAGCATTTTTGTTGTTTATAAAGATAGATAATCCCTTAATTATCCATTCCCCAGTTTTGCATAACCAACACACTTATACTAATACACGTTTTACCTCTGTGACAAGCTTGTATCTAAGCCTCTGCAGACTGCCCCCTTATTTCAGTTCTTTTGACAGACATGCATTTTACCCAGTTAGTGTTCACTCCTCAGTAGATTCACGTTCATGAGCTCAATGTTATCTATATGAAACACATGAACCCTCTAGAAGTGAAAAACTGTCAAAATGCATTTAGATTAGAGGTGGCCTTCAAGGTCTAAGAAATTAGCATATGAACCTCCTAGGTTTAGCTTTAAACTAAGAATACCAAGAGAACAAAGCAAAATTGGTGATAAAAGTAAATTGGAAAAGTTGTTTAAAATTACATGCCCTATTTGAATCATGAAAGTTTTTTTTTGGACTTGACTGTCCCTTTAATATATACCTGTCCAGTCATTTTTTTTTAAGTTATCTTTATTGAGTATAGCCACGTAA
>NC_069506.1:119314154-119499154 GCF_027579735.1 Bombina bombina
TTCCAATGTCGCCCCATCTTTCTGAATGTTTATGAAGAAAATTTTGTTTTTTCAAATAAATGGTTTGTACAATGTGGCGCCAGTTGGTGGCGCTACATTGGCGATATTTTTTAAATTTGGCTTGGCGACGTTGGAGCTCTTTTGGCTTTTGTTAATTCTTTAATAAAAAGAAACTGATCGCAATAGCCTCTTATGCCATGATAGTACACACCCACCCTCTCTGATTAACTCTTTGCCACGTAGCCTGCTTTTAAGGGTTCGCAGAATTGTGTCAGATGATAGTGTAGTTGAGAGTAGACTTAAAGACTTGCATATGCTGTTAGCATTTAGCGAGGTCAAGCGGACATGATTCGTTACGGTTGTTCAATCTACCTCATTGTGTCAATTGGAATAAACCTCCTTGGCCTGAAATTGTATTTTTGTACACTAACACTGCTTTTTATTTTTACTGTTCATTCTGTGCTTTAATGCTTCTGGGCCACGTGAGGTAGTAACATAAACATGATTTACAGAGAACAATGTGCATGACTTTAGTTACCTAAGACAAATTTAGTGAGGCATTTGATGGATGAAGGACAATTTTAAATGATATATAAAAGCCCGGTGGGCACAGAGAAACTATGTACACCTCCATTAGACCAAAAGAGAGCCACAAATTATATAGGAGACAATTGAGGGACCATGTTTCCCACACAAGACTGCATGGCAGGAGTTAAATGGCCTTCATAAATGGTTAATCACTACTCTTAAATGTAGATTAATGTATTAATAATGTTTTATGTGACTGACAGAAGTTAACACTTTTCTATATACAATGGTTTAATGGATCTGTATATTTACTTGACACAATATGGGTAGCCATTGTTGTACATATAGCTGACAGAAAGAGTTAATACTACTTGTACAGAGCTGTTGAGATGACATAAAAATGCTTACAACATGGTTTTGACTTACTGTCCCTTTAATCAGTTCTGTATATATGACTGACAGAAAGGGATAATCACTGCTTTATATTTGACTGGCAGAAAGAGATAATCACTGTTTTGTATATCTCAAGAAAGAATTAATAACAAACTGCTCAACAATGGGAGATATATGTCAACCAAACCTAAAGTTTTAATATGTTAAATGTGCACACATGTGACCTGCATGTCACATCCTAAGACCATATTTACCAGCAGGAAATAGAAGGATTGCATGACCAGTGGTAACCGGGTAAATAAGAGCAGTACATTACATGATCCTCTTGTTGCTAAGCATCTGATGATCAGGTTAAATGACTTGAAAACATGATTTATCAGCACAAATGAGATTTCTCACTATAAACATGAGCGCACACATAACTACATGACTCTAAAACGGAACCTGGAAAAAGAGCATGTCACAGGTGGGTTATAAATATAAATATTAAATGAAATAGCATTTTGGTTAAGTGAATAATAATGCATACTAAGTTTGTGAAATATTTTGCAATTAATCATCAGTCGGACTTGAGATTGCAACTGTGAACAGTCATTCTTATAGAAAAATAACTATAAATGTTAGCTGTAATAGATTGCCTTGCTGATCCAAAATAGACACAAATTTGTTGTATGTGGTGATATAATTCTGTAGATTAATTTAGAGTTTCCTAATACTATGTCTATATATACATAATAGAATGTGATAGACAGATATATCAGGGCTGGAAAAATATTCCTAGTCATGGGTTAAAATCTCCTAGCCCAGAAGGAAAAAGTTACTAGTACACTCAGTGCTAGTTTTTAAGATGTCTGTTGCAATTTCTAACTCGCCCATGACTATCTATCTATCTATCTATCTATCTATCTATCTGTCTGTCTGTCCATATTTCAATAGCTTAAATATTATTGCTGATAAAACATTGTTACTTTTTATGTATGATCACAAATTTTTAATCATTTTAATTTATTTTATAATCATTGTTTTATATGTCAACTCTATAACAATATATTACATCTGTGAAATAATTAATTTATTAACCAAGCTACAGAAGAAAACATGTGTGTGTATATATCAGGCCATTTATAAAAAGGTTGCAGCACATCAGACATAAGATGCTTGTTATAATTTTATAAGGAATGTTAAATTAATTTTTCGAACAAAAAGGCATAAAGAGCAGTTTTAACATTCACAGTAGGAATGTGCATTTATCAAACGAAAAGTAAACACTTAGCTAGTTATTTTAATGACCCAGTCAGAAAACTAATTTTTTTATCTTTTTATTAATAAATCAAATTTTTAAACAACAATTAAAAACAAAACATGAAAACAAAAATATACGGAAACAAAACATATTCAACAAAAAAACTAACTAATACAATAAAGTAACCTAACTACAAAACAAACATATCACAGTGTCATTTTTTTAGACCATGAATTCGGCTTCCATGTTTCAACAGCTTTTTCTTCATTCTTTACTTTATCAACAAGAAAATAAATATACAAAGAACGCAAAGCAATTCCAATACAATCTTTTACAGACAAAACATCTCTTTTGAACAAAAAAAATATTACAACATTTCCACAGGGATTATTTAATACAATTGAGAAATTTCCAGGCAATACAATGTTTTGAATTTGACATAGAAAGAGTTAAACCATAAAGTGCCATATAATAATTTATACTTGGGATACCTGTAAGGAAAACAAACAATGGAGTACATTCCTGCCAAACATTTTGAGCGAAAAAACAATCCCACAATAAATGATGAAGTTTCACTCCCCCAACACTGTTCCCTAGGGCACACCTCCGATCTGACCAAACCACGCCTATGTTGAAAATGTCGAGTGGGAACACACTGATGGACGGCTGACCATGCAAAATCCTTCTGTAAATTCAAAAGACAAACATTAGATACTTTCTGCCAAACTTCTTTACAGACAGACTCTGAAAAGCGCTCCACTGGAACAATAGTAGAACCCTTCTGAACCCAATCTGTCAGTTTTCTTTGATTCTGAACAATATCTAAAGAAACAAATTGTAAATGAAAATCACTAATAATTTTCTCAACAAACCTAAAAAACTTTGGTGGCATCAGCAAAAAATTTAATGAAATTTTAAACCACTTGTACTTAAAAAAGGTACCTCCTAGAAAAAAAAATTAAAAAAGCAGCAGCCCTATTTGAACTATTTAAAGTTCTAACAAGATAGGCCAAAATCTTTAAATAAATAAAGACTCCCAAATCTGGCACACCTTTACCACCTAAATCCTTACTTTTACAAACAGTTTCTCTATTAACTTTGTCCATTTTAGAGTTCCATAAGAACAAAAACAAAGGCTTCTTTAAATGTTTTAACCATAAATTATTAGGTGGAAAAATAATACAACTATAATGAATAATAGGTAACAAGACCACTTTAATTATAAGCACTTTACCTTCAAGGGACAGATCTCTTATTTTCCAAAAATTTATTTTCTCTTCAAGTTTTTTAATAATAACAACCCAGTTCTGTTCTCCTGACACATTTTGATCAAACCAGACTCCTAAGATTTTAATACTATCATAATTTACCTGAATATCTGTAGGTAAATCATCCCTCCATGTGCCATAAACCATACAGGCATACTTCTCCAGGTTAATCCTTAAGGCAGAAACACAAGAAAAAAGATTAACCCAAAAAAGACTTCTATGAATGGAAGAGTAAGAGGAGCACAAAACATTAAGGTCATCCATATAAGCAATACACTTTGTCTGTTGTCCCCCAGCACCTGGTGTAAAAAAACCCTCTAATTAACTTATCTTGTCTGATCTTATTTATCAAGGGTTCTAGAGCACAAATAAATAGGACTGGAGATAAGGGACACCCTTGCCTCACCCCAGATTGTACAGAAACTGAATCTCCTCAAAAAACATTTACAAGAATTTTACTAGTGCCACTATCATACAAAGCTTTAATCAAATCAATCAAATGGGATGGAAAACCCATTTTCCCAAGGGTCTTAAAAAGGAAAACATGAGAAATAGAATCGAAGGCCTTTTGAAAATCTAGGGAGAGCACAGCCATAGGTTGACTCCTACTTTTAGCATAAATAGCTATCTCTAAGAAAACTTAAACTGTCAGCAATGTTTCTCCCTGGAACACCACATGATTGATCCTCTCTGATAACATAATGAATAACATTCCTTATCTTATTGGCTATGACCTTTGTTAACAACTTATAATCACAGTTAAGCAAAGTTATATACCTCCAATTCTGTATATTTTCTTTATCTCCTTTTCTATAAAGGAGCGTAATGACCCTTCTAGAGAAAGCTTCAGGGATTTTATTGGAGGACAACAGGCAATTGTATACACTCAACAAATCAGTTTTAATAAGCTCCCAAAAGGTTTTAAAAAATTCATAAGACAATCCGTCTAAACCAGGAGATTTATTATTTGCTGCATCATCAAACGCATGCTTAAGCTCTGCCTCTGAAATGTCTCCACATAGCTCCACAGACTCCTCTGCTGGCAAAAAATCTGAAACAGAATCTAAAAAGAAATCAGAGTTATCAGTCTGCTTCTCAGCAAATAGGTCAGAGTAAAATGTATCAATAACATTAAGCATGCCCTCATTAGTAACTACTCTTACTCCTTCCTCCACCAAAGCACTCATATGATTCTTTTTAAAGGATTTTTTTTAAAAATAACGAGTACATTTTTCATTATGTTCTACCTCTTTAACCCTGGACTGAAAAATAATTTGTTTACCTACCTCAGTAATCTTATGTTTAATGTCTATCTTAGTCCTATTTATATCTTCCTCCACCTCAAAACCTTTGTCTTTTAACCTATATAAAAACTGTAGCCTATTCCGCAAATCATCATAAATCTGCCTCCTTTCACGAGCTTTAATTTTTCCTACTGTAGTGAAAAAAAATTAATCTCCTTCTTCACCATAAACCACCAAAAAACAATTGAAGAATAAAATTTTTTAAGAGTTTGCCAATAATACTTATCATAGAAAAGACTTACAACTTCATCATCATCTAATAAGGATGTATTAAGTTTCCATACACCAGGGCCCCTTAATTCTTTGACCACAGTCAAGGTGGAACACAAACACTTATGGTCCGAGAAAACATTATCTATGAGGGTTGTCCGCTTAACAGAAAAAAAAAGAAGAGCAAAAAATAAAATCAATCCTAGACTGTATGTCAGTTCTTCCCCAAGTATAACCAGGCTTACCTGGGTTACCTTTTACCCACACATCAGACAGGTTAAAATCCTCAACAGTTTCTTTTAACAATCTAGAGGTAATATCTAAAGGAACATCACCTCGCTTACGCTTCCTCCCTTACCCCTGCAATACCGTATTAAAGTCTCCGGCCAGGATAACAGAATCAGTGCCATGCAAAAAGATGCGCAAAGTTTCAAAAATTTCAATTCTTTCCTGTTTGGAAGGAGAAGCATAAACGTTAAAAATATTAAAGATAACACCCTTTATATTAACTCTAATGGACAAAGTCCTCCCAGGAATGATCTCTCTACAAGAAATAATATTACACTCTTGACAATTAAACAAAATTGCTACTCCCGAACATTTATTATCATCTCCACCTGACCACACAGATGGACCATACGACCACTCACGCTGATATGAAGTGTAGTCGGTGGCAGAAGAGATGGCACATTCCTGTAACAAAATAATTTGAAAACCTAAGGTGGCAATATATGCAAGAAGAGCAGATCTGCGTACCTGTGATTGCACAGAACGCACATTAAAGGTCATGATTTTAATATCCATTATATGCGTGTATCAGATTCACTGGCATTACTCATACTTCCCCTGCTACCACGAACCACAGGACCTCCAAAAGCTTCATCAGAAGAGGAACTACAAGCAGACTCATAATCCTCTCCCTGGCTCTTGAGGCAAATATCAGATACGACTTTAGGCTCTGTAAAAACCTTCGGAATAACATCAGACACAGAATCCCCAGTACCAGACTCACCAGATCCAGACTTACGCTTTACATCAGGTTCAAGATCCCTTCGCTCACATCAACAGATTTTCTCTTAAGACACTCAGATTCATCCATTTCCAGACCTTCAACATCCCTTACAACATGGGAATCCTCATCAGAGGAGATAATCATCACCACAGACTCTTCTTCCATTCTCTCCACACCACTGCATGATGGAGGAACTTGTGCACATGGCAAACTGGATGAAAGAGACAGAGCATCTTTTCCTTGATGGGAGGATAGATCACTGCTGGCAACATCTTCACCTACCCGACTAGGCTCCGCTGCCACAGCTTAACCTGCTTGCTGGACCACAATATCTTCACTGGTACTGGGAAAAGAATCTTTAACTTTAGATGTTCTCCTTTTTGATCTTTTTGGAAGCGGCTCACCAGAAGTACCTGCAATAGAAGGAGACACAACAGATGGATCTTCAGAGGAAACCTTTTCAGGATCTCCACTCGGCTCACCAAATTCAGCATCAATCCTTCTTAATTCGTCCTCATGGTCTGTAGCAATATTTTTAACATGGGGGGAAAACACCATAGTATGAGTTACACTACAATATGGAATCACAGGCTCATTTCTCACCACTGTTGCATATGAAGTCTTCTTAGGACATCCTCTGAAAAGATGATCAAGAGAATCACACAAAGTACACCTCTTAACCTTACAATCTTTTGCAATATGGGTAGTAGCATTACATAAAGTACAGGAATTAACAGTGCATTTGTCAAAAGTGTGACCATGCATAAGACAATTCCTACAGAAAGGAGGTTGCCCTTTAAAAAAAGATTCTACCTTTATTAGGCCCAATTAACACATTCATTGGTGGAGACTTAAAACCTGTAATACAAGAATCATCCTTAATAAATTTCACCCAGTACTGCCTTTTACCGTTCCATATTCCAAACTCATTTGTTAACTTCTTTTCAGATGAAACAGAAGAACAAAATCTAAGGAGATATTTAACAATATCATCCTCAGGTATATATGGGTTAAACATATGGACAGTTAAAAGGACAGGTTCATCTCTAAAGACAAAATCTACCTCAATACCCAATTGTCGGTGTAACTCATATTTCTGCTTAAAATTAAAACAGGAAGCCAAATTCACAAAAGTAATATCAAAAAAACCTGATCTGGCAAAATCCTGAGAGCAATGAAAATTCTCTACTTTAAATTGCAGCATGCCCAATAAGATGACTTGAAACAAATATTTCTCCGTAATTTGTTCTCTGGAGGCCTCTTTAACAAAAATCCGCACAGTGTTACAGAGTCGCGCCCTCTGGGCAGACAAAAACTCTCTGGACGCGATCACAGGAAAAAAAGACACAAGGGAATGCCTCCCCCCAATAGCAACAGGTCCCCAACCCACAAGGGGAAGGGGAACAAGGCCGAGGAGGAGGGTCCTTATGCAAAAAAACACCTACCGATCACCTCTCGTTTGCTTGAAGGAATGCCCAAAGCCTAATGGCAGCAAGGACCCAACCCCGAAGGGAAGGGACACAAGGCAAAGCAATGGGGTCTTCAATTCACCTAAAGGAAAGATCAAAAAAAGAAAAAAATACCTTTGATCTTTGCCAAAAAGCCGAGAATATATTACATCTGTGAAATAATTAATTTATTAACCAAGCTACAGAAGAAAACATATGTGTGTATATATGAGGCCATTTACAAAAAGGTTGCAGCACATCAGACATAAGATGCTTGTTATAATTTTATAAGGAATGTTAAATTAATTTTTCGAACAAAAAGGCATAAAGAGCAGTTTTAACATTCACAGTAGGAATGTGCATTTATCAAACGAAAAGTAAACACTTAGCTAGTTATTTTACTGACCCAGTCATAAAACTAATACAGTAGATATAAAAAATATTTTAATACAATCACAGAGGGCAGTTATGCCCAACCTTTTTACATTAGCAGCCACACTGGGATTTTTTTTTTTACTTAGAGAGACAGAGGGCAAATTGTAGAAATATTACTAATTCATACAAAGGTATTTACTACACATAACTATAAACATCTCTAAATTGTAAAATGTTTTAGCAAGATATGATGTCACTTTAGCTTGCACAAGAGCTTATGTCTGCCAAGAACCTTGGTGAAATGTTGTTCCTCTTTTATTGCACAGCCTGGTGCATTTGGTAACAATGTACAGGTGGCCCTCGTTTTACAACGGTTCAATTTACACAGTTTCAGAATAACAACCTTTTTTTCCAGTCATGTGACTGCTATTGAAAAGCATTGAGAAGCAGCGCATTTATTAAAATAGCCAGTAGGTGGAGCTGTCCGCTTGTGTTGCAGCAAAGCCAAGCAAGCTGGAATTAATCAGTTTAACCAAACCTGAGCTATCGAGCAGATTTCAAAGGAACAAGATCTTCCTGTTTATAAATTAGTCCAGATTGGAATGCATAGAAAGAACTGTTGGCAGAAAAATGCAAGTGAAGTCTGTGTTGTGTGATTATTTTATTAGGTTTATAATGCTGTTTAGCAAATGTTTTTGTTCATTTAACTTAGTTTAATTATATATTCTGTATTGTGTGATTATTTTATTAGGTTTATAATGCTGTTTAGCATTTAACGTCTTCATTTCAAAGCTTTAAAAATAATGTATTAGGTGTTACTTATGACAATTTTGAGAGGGGCCAGGAACCTATCTCCCTCACTTCCCATTGACTTACATTATAAACTGGGTTTCAATTTACAACGGTTTCGATTTACAACCATTCCTTCTGGAACCTAACCCCGGCGTAAATTGAGGGCTACCTGTATACAGAGACTTCTGGGGAAAAGTAAGTGTGGGTACAAGCTTAGATTTGCTAATGTTCTATACAATAATTCTATGGCTCTTTTATGAAATGGAGTACTTTAATCTCATGCTTTTGTCTCCACCACCATGTCTCAAAAAGAGTATTGTTTTTTCGCTGGTAATAGGTTTAATTTGCTGCTTGATTAAGCTTATCTTCTGCTTATGAGAGTTAATAAACTCAAAACAGCTGTTTTTGATGCACCTACCCCATAAAGACACTGTGATTAAGCACTGTATTCTGGAAGCAAAAAAAAAATGCATGTCTTACCCAGAGTTCCCTGGTGCATTGGTAATAATGTATACACAGTACTTCTGGGGAAAAGCAAACAGGGACACTTGCCTATATTTGCTAATTTTATATACAATAATTAAATAGCTCTTAGTTTTATGAAATGGAGGATTTTATAAGCTCATGATTTTATCTCCACCATAACTCAAATGAGTATTGTACAGCCATAGAAAGAAAAACAGTTTTACTGGATGCACACAAATACATTAAAAAGTACAGTTACATTCCTAATAAAACCAGCTAATAAAAAATATTTTAAAAAAATATTGTATATAAAAAAGTTATAAGGGCTCAAACATATGAGGCCTTAGAGGTGTTAGAAAAAAACAGGCTGCAGAGATCTTTAACATAGAGATACATACATGTACATGTCTAAATATGTATATATTTAGACTGAATGAGCACATGGGTAATTTTTATACTATACTATGCTGTTTTTACTCTCATCTGGGACGATGTACAATTGTGTTATTGATTACAATGGAGAGAGACATTGTATTGACAAGATGTGATGGCAGGGGGGGGGGTAATTAAAATGTTACCTATTTCATAGGTGTGTTTCCTATTTGTGTGTGATTGGCTGCAAGGTTTTTCATTTAAAGGATGGTTTAGTATGTGGCTGAATATGCCTTAGAAAACAGATTTCATAGCTGAGAAACGCATTGCAGATGTGCTTTACATCACGGGGAAGTTGTGGACCCTAAGTTGAGAGTTGGTTGCTGTGGGTGTGTACCCAGGTCTGGGGGCAGTGAGCTGGGTCACTGTGAGGTCCCAGACTGTGCCTATTAGCACAATTGAGTGCTGTTGATTTTGTAAATATAATTGTTTATACACCAATTGGAATAGATTGAAGATGTACATCACAAAGATGCATATATGTGCAGCCACCAATCACTAGCTAGCTCCCTTAAGTGCACTGCTGCCCCTGAGCCTACCTAGGTATGTGTTTCATCAAAGGATACCAAGATAATGAAACAAATTAGATAATAGAAGTAAATTTGAAAGTTATTTAAAATTGTATTCTCTATCTGAATCGTGAAAGTTTAATTTATACTTTACTGTCCCTTTAACCCCAAGCACGAAACAAGTCTTTGATTTTTAGTTGTAATAGCAAATCAAGTGCTACTGACTATGTGAGGCCACATGCAAAGTAACACATTATATGCAATCAGTATCACTTGTATTCCGGCCCTACCTGTATACATTTTATTTATATATACATGTAACTCTATAATCTGGAATATGTTCCATATGGATAGTTTGCAAATTTATGATAAATAATCAGTCTGGCCTCAACCTGTTGAAAACTTAAAGGGACAGAAAAATGATTTAAATAGGGAATGTCATTTTAAACAACTTTCCAATTTACTTTTATCACCAATTTTGCTTTGTTCTCTTGGTATTCTTAGTTGAAAGCTAATTCTAGGAGGTTCATATGCTAATTTCTTAGACCTTAAAGACTACCTCTAATCTGAATGCATTTTGACCACTAGAGGGCATAAGTTAACGTGTTTCATATAGATAACATTGAGCTCATGCATGTGAAGTTACCCAGGAGTGAGCACTGATTGGCTAAAAAGCAAGTCTGTCAAAAGAACTGAAATAAGGGGGTAGTCAGCAGAAGCTTAGATACAAGATAATCACAGAGGTAAAAAGTATATTAATATAACAGTGTTGGTTATGCAAAACTGGGGAATGGGTAATAAAAGGATTATTTTTCTTTTTAAACAACAACAATTCTGGTGTTGACTGTCCCTTTAATCAAATGCTGGGAGCTGAAGGGATAAACCCTTTCAGTACCATGTGTTTGAGAAATTTTTTTACCAACAGAGGCCGGACTGTTTCTCATGATATTACTTTGTATCCATTTGGTCTTCATTCTAGAGTGTAGATTTACATGTACAGTACATGATAAAACAATATATTGTTTTTCTTTAACACAAATACAGCTTTCATCCAATACCCTTTTTTATGCTTTTTTTTCTGTTTGTTTTTGTAATAAGATATGATATATGGTTTTTGTTCTTCATATTATTTAGTTTCCCGGTTATTTTGCTCTCATTTTGTTTACATTGCAAGTAGTCAGTTAAAGGGACACTGTACCCAAAAAATTTCTTTCGTGATTCAGAATGAGCATGAAATTTTAAGCAACTTTCTAATTTACTCCTATTATCAAATTTTCTTCATTCTCTTGGTATCTTTATTTGAAATGCAAGAATGTAAGTTTAGATGCCGACCCATTTTTGGTGAACAACCTGGGTTGTCCTTGCTGATTGGTGGATAAATTCATCCACCAATAAAAAAGTGCTGTTCAGAGTTCTGAAACCAAAAAAAAGCTTAGATGCCTTCTTTTTCAAATAATGATGGCAAGAGAATGAAGAAAAATTGATAATAGGAGTAAATTAGAAAGTTGCTTAAATTGCATGCTCTTTCTGAATTACAAAAGAAAAAATTTGGGTTCAGTGTCCCTTTAAGAGTTCCACTCACTCTCAATCCAAAATACAGATTTCACATTTTGCACATTTGAAAAATAGGTATTAACTGTTATTGCTGCTATTTAAAAACTTAGACGTTGTATAGCAAAGAGGTTAACCAAAAACGCTACTACTTGAGCAGAATTTTTAGCGCTCCATCAGCTTAGAACTTGAGTGTTGTCTGACATGCATTTTAATGCTCTCGAAAATCTATTTTAAGAAGGAAAGATCACACCTGAACTAACTAACATGTGCACAATATATATTAACTATGGACATGCACTATACCAGAGCAAACAAATACATGGTATGAATTGCGTTCCAGCAATTTTAACATTCCATTTTTGAGATCCACTTTTGATATAATATAATATAATTATGCTTAAAGGGACAGTATATTCATAATTAGACATTCATGATATAGACAGAATATAAATTTAAAAAAAACTCAATTTTTTTCCTTCTCTTGATATCCTTGCTGAAATGTATCTAGGTAAGCTCAGGAGCAGCAAAGAACCTATGCTCTAGCTGCTGATTGGTGGATGTGTGTGTATATATATATATATATATATATATATATATATATATATCTATATATAGTGATTGTCATAGGCTCACCCATCTGTTCAGTTAGAAACCAGTAGTGCATTGCTGCTCCTTCAACAAATGATACCAAGAGAATTAAACTAATCGGATTATAGAAGTAAACTGAAAAGTTGTTAAAAATAGTATGTTCTACCTAAATCATGAAAGAAAAAATTGGGGTTTCATGTCCCTTTAACAAATTCTATTCTCCCACTGAATAATTTTATTAATGCTCTAGTGTCTAGTTCCCTTAAATATACTACCATGGCTTTAGCAGCAATAATGGTACTTAGGGCCCAATTATCAAAAGCTCTTTCAGCTCTAAAGAGATTATCTACATAGTTTCGTTAGTACTACGAGGTCCCTCAAACAATTTTAGAAAGTCAAAATGTAGCTTGAGAGCTGTTTTATTTCGTTCTGCAGGGTTTTGAATATGAAGGATAGACAAATATATTACAATATAATGTTCTAAAAAAGTCCCCAAAGATTCAACAAGATTTCTCTGAAATCCAACAATCTGTCTACTATTTCTGAACAAAGGGGATCCAAGAGAAGCATTTACAACCATTTGTGCCATGATTGCATAAGCTGTTTGTAAATAATTTCAGTAACAAACCTAAAGTTAGTGAAAAAGTTAACTTTTTTTTATTTGATCGCATTTGGCGGTGAAATGGTGGCATGAAATATACCAAAATGGGCCTAGATCAATACTTTTGGTTGTCTACTAAAAAATATATATATATATATATATATATATATATATATATATATATATATATATACATGTGAAGGGTTTTTCAGGGATTCCTGACAGATATCAGTGTTACAATGTAACTATCGCTAATTTAAAAAAAAAAAAAAAATTGTTTGGAAATAGCAAAGTGCTACTTTTACTTATTGCCCTATAACTTGCAAAAAAAGCAAAGAACATGTAAACATTGGGTATTTCTAAACTCAGGACAAAATGTAGAAACTATGTAGCATGGGTGTTTTTTGGTGGTAGTAGATGTGTTACAGATTTTGGGGGTCAAAGTTAGAAAAAGTGTGGTTTTTTTCCATTTTTTTTAATCATATTTTATCCTTTTTTTTTATAGTAAATTATAAGATATGATGAAAATAATGGAAAGTCCATTTAATGGCGAAAAAAACGGTATATAATATGTGTGGGTACAGTAAATAAGTAAGAGGAAAATTACAGCTAAACACAAACACCACAGAAAAAGGGTCTGGTCACTAAGGGGTTAAGGAATTTAAAAAATCAGAAGAGTTCTAAATCCAAATAAATAACTGTCCAGGAATCAATGTTAAATATACACACTTTATTTATTTATTTTCTACAGAAAATGTATTTCATGTTAATTTGTAACATTACAATTTAATATATCATTCAGTACATAAGAAGAAGAAAAAGTATTTTGGAATGCCCTATGCCGAGCATACAGATACTAAAAATGTATATGCTCTCTTAATAGCATTGTTAGAACACCCAGTACATAGGAAACATGTGAAAGACCTGAAAAAGCATACTTTTTGTAATGAGAAAAGTACAAAATGCAATATTTTAGTTATCAGGGCTTAAAGAGCCATTAAATACAATAGTATTGTATAATCCCTAAATGCACAATAAAAAGACAATGCAATAGCACTTACTCTGAATTTCAAATTACCAGTAGAATTTTTTTCTGAGAAATTTCAAAGGTTGCTTAATTTCCCTGACCTCTGTGTATTATGTGACAGTCAACAGCCAATTACAGACTCCTATACTTATAAACTGTGAACTCTTGCACATGCTCAGTAGGAACTGGTGCCTCCAAAAATGTGCATAGATATAAAGTCACTGAGAACAAATTGATAATGCATTAAAATGAGAAAGTTGTTTAAAGCTGCATGCTCTGTCTGTGCACATTAAAGTTTAATTTTGATGTTTGCGTCTCTTTAAAGAAACAGTTTGAAATTGTAAAAAAAAAAAAAAAAAAATGTAATTAAGTGGAGTAAAACATATTTGCCTTGTACTTTCATTATTTATTTTGTCCCTTATCATGCTATTTAAAAATTGTGGGTTTTCTAGTTCTCAGAACTGTAAATGCAAATACCAGACTTCTCAAAGATAATCCTACTAGATATCTGTCCCTAATTGGCCTCAGCAGAGGTTATAAAAAATTTGCAAAACAATGCCGTTTTTGCTAACCTAATGAACGTGGCTAGCCTTGTTTACTCGATTATGTCTGGATTGACTACTCCAAGTAAGGCAAGTGATTGGTTACTTAACAATTGCAGCAAACAAGATGTTAATTTGCTTTGAAAATGTTTACACTTGACTGATCTGTTTTCTCTTGTAAGGTGTATCCAGTCCACGGATCATCCATTACTTGTGGGGTATTCTCCTTCCCAACATCAAGTTGCAAGAGGATCACCCACAGCAGAGCTGCTATATAGCTCCTCCCCCAACTGCCATACCCAGTCATTCTCTTGCAACTCTCGACAAGGGAGGTTGTATGAGGGAAGTGTTTTTTTTTTTTCTTCAATCAAAAGTTTGTTATTTTTAAATGGTACTGGAGTTGTACTATTGTGTCCCAGGCAGGAAATAGAAGAAGTATCTGCCTGTGGTTTCTATGATCTTAGCAGGTTGTAACTAAGATCCATTGCTGTTCTCACACATGACTGAAGAGAGAGGTAACTTCAGTGGGGGAATGGCGTGCAGGTTATCCTGCTATGAGGTATGTGCAGTTAAAACTTTTTCTAGAAGATGTGAATGCTAGAAAATGCTGCTGATACCAGATTTATGTAAGGTAAGCCTGAATACAGTGATTTAATAGCGACTGGTATCATGCTTACTTTCTGAGGTAATACTCTTATAGATTTGCAATATAAAACGTTTGCTGGCATGTTTAAACGTTTTTAT
The DNA here is from genome assembly GCF_027579735.1 of Bombina bombina. Taxonomy (NCBI): domain Eukaryota; kingdom Metazoa; phylum Chordata; class Amphibia; order Anura; family Bombinatoridae; genus Bombina; species Bombina bombina. The sequence goes on from NC_069506.1 coordinate 119,329,190, forward strand.
ATATACTTTGGTGATAAAACTTTATTGGGGCCTAGTTTTTTTTCCACATGGCTGGCTTAAATTTGCCTAGAAACCGTTTCCTGAGGCTTTCCACTGTGTTACTATGAGTGGGAGGGGCCTAATTTAGCCCTTTTTTTGTGCAGTAACTTTTACAGACTGAGACATCCAGCTTCCTCTAGGAGTCCCCTGAATGCTATAGGACCTCTCTCAAGGGCTCTTAGGCTTTCCAAAATCGTTTGTTGGGGAAGGTAGGCCCACAGCAAGGATGTGGCAGTTTGGTGTGACTGTTAAAAAATGTCTATATCGTCTTTTTGATTTGTTTTTTGAACTAAGGGGTTAATCATCCATTTGCAAGTGGGTGCAATGCTCTGTTAGCTTACTATACACACTGTAAAAATTTCGTTTGATTTACTGCTTTTTTTCACTGTTTTTCAAATTCTGACAAAAATTGTTTCTCTTAAAGGCACAGTACCGTTTTTATTTTTTGCTTGTTAACTTGATTTAAAGTGTTTTCCAAGCTTGCTGGTCTCATTGCTAGTCTGTTTAAACATGTCTGACATAGAGGAAACTCCTTGTTCATTATGTTTAGAAGCCATGGTGGAACCCCCTCTTAGAATGTGTACCAAATGTACTGATTTCACTTTAAGTAATAAAGATCATATTCTGTCTTTAAAAAATGTATCACCAGAGGAATCTGACGAGGGGGAAGTTATGCCGACAAAGGCCTCGCTTCCATTGAGTCGTAATTCAGTTTGCGTGCACTCGCAAACCGATAAATATGCTGTCGAAAGCAATAGCGTTTAACGACTGTTTCCAATGGCGCGTTATACCTCAATATCGGCTGCCGGACTTCGGCTGCCGAAAAGATTTTCGCGTCCCATAGAAAGTAATAGAAGCCGTTAATCGATAAATTATACCAGGTTTCCATTGAAAGCGCTAACCGTTAATACACTGTCGGAGGCTGTCGATACATTGAGAAATATTACCCCCAGCTCAACTAGGTGTAAAAGAGGAAAATTGTGCTTTTTGAGAGCTATTTTCTATTGAAATGATAAAACTTGCATATAATGCAAGTGTTTTAATGTAGAAATAAATTGTTATAAGTAATATTTATTGTTGTCTCATGTATAGAAATAGTTGAACTTATATTCTAATAGAAATATCAGTATATATTTAAATACAATAATATATGCAAGAACATATCTACAGAATGCAAACTAGACCTATGCCTAGGGCAGCAATAAATATTACTTATATTTATGAAGTGTTAAATATAATTATATTAGAAAATAGTATTTGATTATTAAAAATATGGATAAGTGTTTTTTTATTTTTCTTGAGAGGCGATCACAGGTAAGAAGCACGGACGTTAAACGTAAATTCTATAGCGTAAGGTCGGGTTACCTTAGCAACTAATTGATTTTCAAGAAATCCGACGTCAGATGGAAGCGTTAACACAACGTTAACTTACAGCTACACGAAAAGAGCGACTGCGCGCAACACGCTAATCTTTTCAATGGAAACCTGGTACTAAAATGCAGCCGTAAATTACTTTTAGCTGTCGGCCGCTTCGGTAGCTTACGGCTCCATTTTTAACGACTCAATGGAAGCGAGGCCTAAATCGCCCCACGTGTCAGACCCTTTGACTCCCGCTCAAGGGACTCACGCTCTAATGGCGCCAAGTACATCTAGTGCGCCCATAGCGTTTACTTTACAAGACATGGCCGCGGTCATGGATAATACCCTGTCAGCGGTATTATCCAGACTACCTGGGTTTAGAGGAAAGCGAGACAGCTCTGGAGTTAGAAGAAATACAGAGCATACTAATGCTTTAAGAGCTATGTCTGATACTCCCTCACAATATACAGAAGCTGAGGAAGGAGAGCTTCTTTCTGTGGATGATGTTTCTGACTCAGGGAAGAAGGTTCAACCTGATTCTGATATGTCTACATTTAAATTTAAGCTTGAACACCTCCGCGTGTTGCTCAGGGAGGTTTTAGCTGCGCTGAATGACTGTGATACAATTGCAGTGCCAGAAAAATTGTGTAGATTGGACAAATACTATGCAGTGCCGGTGTGCACTGATGTTTTTCCAATACCTAAAAGCTTTACAGAAATTATTACTAAGGAATGGGATAGACCAGGTGTGCCGTTCTCTCCCCCTCCTATTTTTAAGAAAATGTTTCCAATAGATGCCACCACACAGGGCTTATGGCAGACAGTCCCTAAGGTGGAGGGAGCAGTTTCTACCCTAGCTAAGCATACTACTATCCCTGTCGAGGACAGTTGTGCTTTCTCAGATCAAATGGATAAAAAGTTAGAGGGTTACCTTAAGAAAATGTTTATTCAACAAGGTTTTATTCTACAGCCCCTTGCATGCATTTCCCCAGTCACTGCTGCTGCGGCTTTCTGGTTTGAGTCTCTGGAAGAGGCTTTACAGGTAGAGACCCCATTGGATGACATACTTGACAAGCTTAGAGCACTTAAGCTAGCTAATTCTTTTGTTTCTGATGCCATTGTTCATTTGACTAAACTAACGGCTAAAAATTCTGGTTTTGCTATTAAAGTGCGAAGGCGCTATGGCTTAAATCATGGTCAGCTGACGTTACTTCAAAGTCTAAGCTGCTTAACATTCCCTTCAAGGGGCAAACCCTATTCGGGCCTGGTTTGAAGGAGATCATTTCTGATATCACTGGAGGAAAAGGTCATGCCCTTCCTCAGGATAGGTCCAAATCAAGGGCCAAACAGAATAATTTTCGTGCCTTTCTAAACTTCAAGGCAAGTGCGGCATCAACTTCCTCTAATGCAAAACAAGAGGGAACTTTTGCCCAGCCCAAAAAGCCTGCTGTTGCCCCTAAGACAGCATGAAGTATCAGCCCCCTATCCGGTAACGGATCTAGTAGGGGGCAGACTTTCGCTCTTCGCCCAGGCTTGGGCAAGAGATGTCCAGGATTCCTGGGCGTTGGAAATTGTATCCCAGGGATATCTTCTGGATTTCAAAGCTTCTCCTCCAAAAGGGAGATTTCACCTTTCACAATTATCTGCAAACCAGATAAAGAGAGAGGCATTCTTACACTGTGTTCAAGATCTCCTAGTTTTGGGAGTGATCCATCCAGTTCCAAAGGAGGAACAAGGCCAGGGTTTTTACTCAAATCTGTTTGTGGTTCCCAAAAAAGAGGGAACCTTCAGACCAATTTTAGATCTCAAGATCTTAAACAAATTCCTCAGAGTCTCATCATTCAAGATGGAGACTATTCGTACCATCCTACCTATGATCCAGGAGGGTCAATAAATGACTACAGTGGATTTAAAGGATGCTTATCTTCACATTCCGATACACAAAGATCATCATCGGTTTCTCCGGTTTGCCTTCCTGAACAGGCATTACCAGTTTGTAGCTCTTCCCTTTGGGTTAGCTACAGCCCCAAGAATCTTTACGAAGGTTCTGGGGTCACTTCTGGCGGTTCTAAGACTGCGGGGCATATCAGTGGCCCCTTATTTAGACGACATCCTGATACAGGCGTGACATTTCCAAATTGCCAAGTCTCATACGGACATAGTTCTGGCATTTCTGAGGTCGCATGGGTGGAAGGTGAATGAAGAAAAGAGTTCTCTATCTCCTCTCACAAGAGTTTCCTTTCTGGGAACTCTAATAGATTCTGTAGAAATGAGGATTTACCTGACAGAGTCCAGGTTATCAAAACTTCTAAATTCCTGCCGTGTTCTTTATTCCACTTCTCGCCCTTCGGTGGCTCAGTGTATGGAAGTAATAGGCTTAATGGTAGCGTCAATGGACATAGTGCCGTTTGCACGCCTACATCTCAGACCGCTCCAACTATGCATGCTCAGTCAGTGGAATGGGGATTACACAGATTTGTCCCCTCTACTAAATCTGGATCAAGAGACCAGGGATTCTCTTCTCTGGTGGCTATCTCGGGTCCATCTGTCCAAGGGAATGACCTTTCGCATGCCAGATTGGACAATTGTAACGACAGATGCCAGCCTTCTAGGCTGGGGGGCAGTCTAGAACTCCCTGAAGGCTCAGGGATCATGGACTCAGGAGGAGACACTCCTTCCAATAAACATTCTGGAACTAAGAGCAATATTCAATGCTCTTCAGGCATGGCCTCAGCTAGCGACAATGAGGTTCATCAGTTTTCAGTCGGACAACATCACGACTGTGGCTTACATCAACCATCAAGGGGGAACAAGGAGTTCCCTAACGATGGGCAGAGATTCACTCTTGCCATCTATCAGCTATCCATATCCCAGGTGTAGAGAACTGGGAGGTGGATTTTCTAAGTCGACAGACTTTTCATCCGTGGGAGTGGGAACTCCATCCGGAGGTGTTTGCACAATTGATTCATCGTTGGGGCAAACCAGAACTAGATCTCATGGCGTCTCGCCAGAACGCCAAACTTCCTTGTTACGAATCCAGGTCAAGGGACCCCAAGGCAATGCTGATAGATGCTCTAGCAGCGCCTTGGTCCTTCAACCTGGCTTATGTGTTTCCACCGTTTCCTCTGCTCCCTCGTCTGATTGCCAAAATCAAGCAGGAGAGAGCATCGGTGATCTTGATAGCGCCTGCGTGGCCACGCAGGACTTGGTATGCAGATCTGGTGGACCTGTCATCCTTTCCACCATGGACTCTGCCGCTGAGACAGGACCTTCTACTTCAAGGTCCTTTCAACCATCCAAATCTAATTTCTCTGAGACTGACTGCCTGGAGATTGAACGCTTGATTTTATCAAAGCGTGGCTTCTCCGAGTCAGTCATTGATACCTTAATTCAGGCACGAAAGCCTGTCACCAGGAAAATCTATCATAAGATATGGCGTAAATATCTTTATTGGTGTGAATCCAAGGGCTACTCATGGAGTAAGGTCAGGATTCCCAGGATATTATCTTTTCTCCAAGAAGGATTGGAAAAAGGACAGATTTCTGCTCTGTCTATTCTTTTGCACAAGCGTCTGGCGGATGTTCCAGACTTTCAGGCATTTTGTCAGGCTTTAGTTAGAATCAAGCCTGTGTTTAAACCTGTTGCTCCGCCTTGGAGCTTAAATTTGGTTCTTAAAGTTCTTCAAGGGGTTCCATTTGAACCTCTTCATTCTATAGATATCAAACTTTTATCTTGGAAAGTTTTTTTTTTGGTGGCTATTTCCTTGGCTCGTAGAGTTTCCGAGTTATCTACCTTACAATGTGATTCTCCTTATCTGATCTTCCATGCAGATAAGGTAGTTCTGCGTACCAAACCTGGGTTTTTACCTAAGGTGGTATCTAATAAGAATATCAATCAGGGGATTGTTGTTCCATCATTGTGTCCTAATCCTTCTTCAAAGAAGGAACGTCTATTACACAATCTTGACGTAGTTCGTGCTTTAAAGTATTATTTACAAGCTACTAAAGATTTTCGTCAAACATCTGCTTTGTTTGTTGTCTACTCTGGACAAAGGAGAGGCCAAAAGGCTTCGGCAACTTCTCTTTCTTTTTGGCTAAGGAGTATAATACGCTTATCTTATGAGACTGCTGGCCAGCAGCCTCCTGAAAGGATTACAGCTCATTCTACTAGAGCTGTGGCTTCCACATGGGCCTTTAAAAATGAGGCTTCTGTTGAACAGATTTGCAAGGCGGCGACTTGGTCTTCGCTTCATACCTTTTCAAAATTCTATAAATTTGATACTTTTGCTTCTTCAGAGGCTATTTTTGGGAGAAAGGTTTTACAGGCAGTGGTACCTTCCGTTTAAGTACCTGCCTTGTCCCTCCCTTCATCCGTGTACTTTAGCTTTGGTATTGGTATCCCACAAGTAATGGATGATCCGTGGACTGGATACATCTTACAAGAGAAAACATAATTTATGCTTACCTGATAAATTTATTTCTCTTGTGGTGTATCCAGTCCACGGCCCGCCCTGTCATTTTAAAGCAGGTATTTTTTAACTTTAAACTACAGTCACCGCTGCACCCTATGGTTTCTCCTTTCTCTGCTTGTCTTCGGTCGAATGACTGGATATGGCAGTTGGGGGAGGAGCTATATAGCAGCTCTGCTGTGGGTGATCCTCTTGCAACTTTCTGTTGGGAAGGAGAATATCCCACAAGTAATGGATGATCCGTGGACTGGATACACCACAAGAGAAATACATTTATCAGGTAAGCATAAATTATGTTTTTCTATAGCAAGACATCGGAAATGTCTTGCAATGGGTTAAGTGTCCTTTTATGAATGCCCATTGTCAATTTAACATGTTCCAGATTTCCAGCAAGTTTTTGCACAGGTAGTTAAAATTAAGGGTTAAATTAAATGCTTCCTATAAATATGTATATGTTAGCTTCACCCCATGACTAGAGAAGCTCACTCAATGCATCTTGGAAGAAGTGATCAGGTTATTTGTAGGGTATGGAGGGTACAAATTTGTTAACCCTTTGTTTAGTTCAGAAATAATACACATTGTAGCTTTTAGGCCCATAACGACCCCTTTTCGTCATGCAGGGGGAACGCTGATCAAACCCTGATTTTGGTGATCCCCCGCACTACATCATGCCAGGGGTCATAGGTGGCCTAATGGGCAGCACTCCAGGGCTTGATGGGAGTGCTGGTGACATCACCACATATGTATGTGGTGACATCACAAAGGGCGCAGAACCAGGAAGCTTAGTGTAGGTGCAAAAGAACTGGATGAATCTCAGCTCCCTTTGTAGCTACAAACCTCAAAAACCCCTCATTTGAAAGAGAATTGTCTGCTCTTTCAAATGGGTCTTGAAGCAGTACCACACAACAGATCTTTTAAAACCCCTAATAAAGTTTATTTTCTGGTAAATAAGTCCTTCTCTGAAAAAAATATATTAATTTTGTCTGTATAGTCAGGTGATCACTGTGGTGACAGGGAAGACCCGGAAAAAAGTGTTTTCTGTACTTTACAAAGGGGTTACAAAGGGGCTTCTGTAATCTATATTATAGCCCCCAAAAGCCCATATGGGCCCCTATTTCACATGTGGCTGCCCACACTATCTCACATGCCATGATTTATAAATTAAATAATGGTGTTGTGAATTTGCTGGGCCTGCTGAAAAAACAATATATAATCTGTGTCACTCACTGAAATTTGACTTACAATATGGTTTAAATTTAGGTAGCAGAAGAAACACAACATTAGCTCAGCACTGAGATGACATAAAGGCTTAGTAGTGAAAGGGTTTATATCTATAATACTCCCCCTCACTCCTCGAAAAACAGGGGGTTAATTAGATGCCCATCTTTCCTAGATCACCAAGGAAGCTTCCCAGGAACTTTCAGGGGGAGGGTGTATAGAGAAATGAATTATATGTTTTTTTGTTTTGTTTCCAAACTATTGAAAGAGTAAAAAATTAATAATAATATTATAATTTACACAAATGCAAAGGCCACGGATAACCTTATTGCCTCTCCCAAGTTGCAGAGAAAGGTGATCAGTTTAAATGCTCTGCATGTTTATTAAAGTGCTTGGCCCTGGAAGTCTAGTTTGAGGTGCAAGTTAAATGAAGGTAGTAAGAAAACCAAGTTTTACCATTATATTGGCTAGACAATAAATATATTTAAATGATGTGTGCATCAGCTATCCAAGTGAATTTTTTCTACTTAAAATATTTATGTCCTTATTAAAAGGGGCAAAGTATAATGCTTTGATATTTAGTGTAATCTTCTTGTAAAAAAATCCATTATTTGAACATTGAAGTACCTTTATTAAATTATCGAAGAAATAACATTAAATTACACTTTAATAAAACAATTACAGTTGTTTGTATTGTATATCTGATTATCTCTATTTCTGTTTTTCAGTTTATCCTGAACAGCATCTTTACTTTACACTTTTGTAAGGATTTATTGGTGAAGATTTGATGCTGAAATGCCTGAAGTCTCAGCATCACTCATTGTATATGGGACCTTGATGTTCCTTGGCATTCTGGGTAATGTGTTAGTTCTTATTACAGTCATAAGCAACACCTTGGAGAACAAGACACTTCCAGCTTCTGATCTGATACTTGCTAACCTCACAGTCATTAACTTCCTAATTTGCATATTCAGGAATTCTGTGGTATTTACCAACGGACTTGGCTTGGAAGTACTTTTAACCGCAAGCTGGTGTAAATTCTTTATGTTTATATGGTCAGTCCTTAGGTCCATGAGTGTCTGGGGGACATTTTCAATGAGCATTTTTCATTATATTCACATCAGTAACCAGGCTTTAAAACTAAGAAGAAATATCCTATTGAAAACGAGTAAAGCCCTTGGCCTTTTGTGGATATTTAACTTTTTTTATTATACACCTGCTTTGCTGTACACAGCACAAGCACAAAGAAATGTGACCTTTTCAGTGCAACTAGTTAGTAGCTCGACTCGACCAATCATGGGCTGTGTATGGAACTTTCCAAACCCTGACTCTAGCTTGCTTTATGTAACCGCATCCTTGGTAATTCATGAGCTGATTCCTATTTTCCTTATGATGAGCACAAATATAATTACCCTATGCATACTAAACCAGCATTCCAAGGCAATAGCAGTGCAGACGACTATTAAAAGAATGGCTTCTGAACGCAGGGCGGCCCGGATAATCACAGTACTTGTTATTCTGTTTGTGATTTGCTGGGGAACTAATGTTCTGGCTGTCAATGTTTACAACTTTACCCAGGGATCTTCATCTACACAGTTTTTGCTTACTATAGCCAACATTACAGGTTCTGTCTTTGTGGGCTTCAGTCCCTTGGTTCTCCTTGTAGGGCACAGCAAACTACGTGGAAAACTGAAAAATTTACTCTGTAAATACTGGAATATTAAGATAAAACCATCAGAAGCGGCAGCAAGTACTGTTATTACAGTTGTGAACTTTTAGAAAACCTAAATGACATAAACTTAGTTATTTGTAGAAATATTTTATATTGTAAGATATTCAGTCATATATAATGGGATTTGTATCTATAAAATGCACGTAAGTGTATTTATTCAACATTTAATTTATGTTTACACTATAGAAATTAATGGAATACAAGAACTGTTGTATCCATTGCCCAATCAAATGGTATAGGATTACAAATATTTAAGAAGCTTTAGGGGTATGTCCTTTGACTGCAAAACAATGCATATTTTATTATTAAAATGTCAGTTTTCAATGTTTTTATATAATTTACTTTGTATGTATATATTTTGCAATTCACTGCTTAATTGCTAATATATATACTATTCATACTGTAGCAAGTTACTTAAAGGTACACTGACCCCAATTTTTTTCTTTCATGATTCAGATAGAGCATGCAATTTTAAGCAACTTTCTAATTTACTTCTATTATCAGTTTTTCTTCATTCTCTTGCTATCTTTATTTGAAAAAGAAGGCATCTAAGCTAAGGAGCTAGCAAATTTTTGGTTCAGCACCATAGACAGCACTTGTTTATTGGTGCTGTCCAATCAACAAGGACAACCCCGGTTGTTCACCAAAAATGGGCCGGCATCTAAACTTACATTCTTGCTTTTCAAATAAGCATACCAAGAGAATGAAGAAAATGTGATAATATGATTAATTTAGAAAGTTGCTTAAAATTGCATGCTCTATCTAAATCTTGAAAGAAAAAAATTTGTGTTCAGTGTCCCTTTAAATTAATTTAGGATGTGTGTCCAATTTATCGTATACAAATACTCTGACTTTATTTTGTTGTGGGTGGTCTAGTGTTTACTAAAAGAAGACAAAATCCAGACCTTGGCACTGAAAACATGTATTACATAGTTTTATGAAAAATATATTATACTGTTGTAAGATGTAACTTACTTAAAGGGACAGTCTACACCAGAATTTTTATTGTTTTAAAAGATAGATAATCCCTTTATTACCCATTTCCCAGTTTTGCATTACCAACACAGTTATAATAATATACTTTTAACCTCTGTGATTATCTTGTATCTAAGCCTCTGCAAACTGCCCCTTTTTTCAGTTCTTTTGACAGACTTGCAGTCTAGCCAATCAGTGCCTGCTCCCAGATTACTTCACGTGCGCGAGCACAGTGTTATCTATATGAAATATGTAAACTAACACCCTCTAGTGGTGAAAAACTGTTAAAATGCAATCTGAAAGAGGAGGGCTTCAAGGTCTAAGAAATTAGCATATGAACCTCCTAGGTTAAAGGGACAGTATACTGTAAAATAATTTTTCCCTTAATGTGTTTACAATTGCTTTTTTTACCAACTGCAGAGTAAAAAATGTATGAAAATTAGCTTTTTAAGGTTTATTTCTGTATATTAAAGCTCGGATTTTGTGTTTTGAAGCCACAGCCTAATAAAATAGGTTGAGCTTGTAGGTATAATCAGATCTCATTACTGTATCACATATACCTGCTTCTTTATCTTATATCTGTCCTTAAAACAATCACCAATACTTTGAGAGAACAATGGAAAATCAACATTTTACTACCTTATCTCTGCTTTATCACACTGGGAGTGTAATTTCTTCTGCTGGCTGTGTTTACAAAGCTTATCTATAGCTGGTACGCGCGGCCACAAACTTGTAAACAATTTAATACACTCCAGCAGGTAAAGTGGATCATTGGGAACAAATTAAAGGGGAGAAAAATTTTGAGTAAACTGTCCCTTTAAGCTTTCAACTAAGAATACCAAGAGAACAAAGCAAAATTGGTGATAAAAGTAAATTGGAAAATTGTTTAAAATTACATGCTCTATCTGAATCATGAAAGTTTATTTTGGCCTAGACTGTCCCTTTAAAAAGGATATGAACCCCCCCCCCCAAAAAAAAAATAATGTTGTGAATTAGACAGCATACCATTTAAAAAAAAAAAGTTTCCAATTTACTTATATTATAAAATTTGCATTGTTCCCATGATATTCTTTGTTGAAGAGATACCTACATGACAGGAAATAGTGCTGCCATCTAGTGCTATTTCAAATGGATAACATTCTTGCAAAACTGCTGCCATATAGTGCTCTAGAAATGGGCCGGCTCCTAAGCATACAGCCCTGCTTTTCAACTAAACATACCAAGAGAACGAATAAATATTGATAATAGAAGTAAATTAGATAGTTGTTTAAAATTGCATGCTCTATCTGAATCACGAAAGAAAACAAATTGGGTTTTATATCCCTTTAAGAGATAAATTGATGTAAGAGATAAATGACAACATCTGCTAAACGAAAAGTGAATACATATTTTAAAATAAAAAAGAGTGTCACCATAGAATCATTTACTTACATAAAGGGACAGTAAACGTCTTTCTTTTTTTTTTTTTTTAGCTTTTCTGTAAAAAATGATGCTTGTCTTTGAGAGGACACATTTTATGACGTAGGTTTTTAAAATACTGTAAATAAAATAGCTGGTTTAGGCAATCTTCAGCATTTTGAAACCTAGGTCATAAAATTTTCTTAAAGGGCCATAATACCCAAATGTTTAAACACTTGAAAGTGATGCAGCATAGCTGTAAAAAGCTGACTAGAAAATACCTCCTGAACATCTCTATGTAAAAAAGAAAGATATTTTACCTCAAAAGTTCCTCAGTAGCTACCTCCCATTGTAAAGGATTTCTAAGCAGCATATCAGTATGTCTGTCCCGGGACAGCTGAAAGGATGAGCCTCGTGAACTCTCATATTATTTCACCAATCAGGTAAAGAAAGCTTACTATGAAATCTCATGAGAGTTAAGTCAAATCTCATGAGATCACAGTAAAAGAGTTCATGAACTCAGCACTGCTGATGCTGATTGGCTGCTGTTCATTTCTTCATTTTTTTTTAGCTGCAGCTGAGCAACAGCTGAGTATAACTTTTTACACAGAACTTACTCTGCTGAGCTGATGAGATTGTGAGGTAAAATATCTTCCTTTTTTACATAGAGATGCTCAGGTGATATTTTCCTGTCAGCTTTTTACAGTTATACTGCATCAGTTTCAAGTGATTTAGCATATGAGTATTTTGTCCCTTTAATGGTTTTTGTGGTACAAGCACAATTTTTTTACACAAAAGCCAAACGTATTTCATGTGCCTTTAAAAGTGGAACCAAATAAAGAGATAGTAAAGTAAAAATGAAACTTCTGTGATTCCGAAAGAACATGCAATTTAAAACAAATTTACAATTGACTTATAAGGGCTGATTTACCATGGCCCAAATGGGGCCAGATAGATCTGTTTCCGCGCGTATGCCACCTCTGAGGCTGCGGACATCAATCCGCCCGATCACATACGATAAGGTTGATTGACACCCCCTGCTAGCGGATGTCCGATGGCCGCAAATGTGCAGGGAGCGGCATTGTACAAGCAATTCACCAGAACTGCTTGTGCAATGATAAATGCCGACAGCATATGCTGTCAGCATTCAGCAATGTCGGGCAGACATAATCACTTCAGCGGATCATGTCCGTCCGACTCTTAATAAATCGGCCCCATATTGTCTAATTTTCTTCGTTCTCTTGGTATCCTTTGTTGAAAATCATAGCTAGGTAATCTCTGGGGCAGCAATACATGACAGGGAGCTAGCTACTGATTGGTGACTGCACATATATGCCTCTTGTCGTTGGTTCACATAATGTATTCAGCTGCCTGCCAGTAGTGTGGTTGCTGCTCCTTCAACAAAGGATATGAAGTGAATGAAGCAAATTTGATAATAGAAATAAATCTGAAAGTTGTTTAAAATTGTATACTCTGAATCATGAAAGAAAAAATTGTAGTGTTTTGTCCCTTTAATTTAGGATAAACCAGCTACATATATTTATTTCCTAGTGGGAACAAAACAAATCTGTAATTTGGAGCAGGAGAGAGTAAACCATTTTAAAAATTGTGTCTCGTTGACAAAAAAGCGACTCAAATTTATGCTCATGCTTGGATATAAGGAAAAAACTTTGCAGGCCTCCCTTGTTTCCCCATTGGATACATATAATCATTCCCTATACGTTGTCATTTGCTGACATGGATAATCAGCCAATCATTATTGTCTGCTTTTGAGTGGCTAGATCAGTTCAGAATGAAATGTATCAAAAACTGGTTATAGTTTTGCTCCAGACGACTCCTGGCAGTCTGAGGTGTTAGCCCCCACAACAAGGGATTAAAGTGATGGTAAACTTCAGACTATAAGAATGCTGCAATAAAAAAATATATTAGTTTGCAAGTAAAACCCCATCATTTTTTTTAAAGTATATATATATATATTTTATAATAAAATATTTATAATCCTAATTGGGATTGTCTGTGCCTCCCTTCATTTCCTCTTTTGGCTGGGCTGTGATGTATAGAGCAGTCCTGTCCCACCCATTCTCTACATAGGCTTTCTATGGGCTTTAAAGGGGCTGAACTTCAATATTGTCAAAAGACATACATGTTGATTGGATGTTCACTGCATTTGTCATTAAAAAAAAAAAAGAGTTCATCCATGTGGGCCGGCATAATATTGTATTAGAAGCATTATTATATGCACTAATTTAACCCTTTCACAGATGGATTAAAAACAAAAAAAGGTACACATATACTTTTTTTAATGGCAAAAATTACATTTATGGCATTTCATTATTTAAAGTTTACCATCACTTTAAAGTGGAAATACCAGTATCAATTTAAAATGCAGTGTAGATAAATTACTGATCCTTTGGTGCTTGGTTGTTTGGGATGAAAGTCGTAAAATACTCACTGCTGTTCATTTCCTTCTTGTAGACCATAATGTAACATTTAGGCAAGAAAACAGCTGACAAAATAGCCAAACAGCTGCTTAATATAAAACCCATCTGTGTAAGAGATCTGTAAGCTATGGGTGTGCTTACATAGGTTGGTATAAAAATAATCCATGCAAGAATCAGCATGAGCATAGCAACTGTAATATCTCTCCCCATATTGTACTGGTGAGGAGGCTTCTCTGCCATAAAAGCACATATGAAGGTCATCAAAACCATGAACCCAATAGAGGCAAACATCAATCCGAAGGGAAGCAAAGGCTCATACTTACACCCAATGTAGATTTCCAATGACTTAATACGTAATTCAGCCAAATATTCTGATAAAAGTTGTGAGGATCTTATAAACATTGTACAAAATAGTGATTGTAACAAGATAACAAAAAAGATGATTATGAATCGACCCTGGTAAAGCAGCCAGTGCAACCACAACGGATTGGAAAGGGACTGGAACAACAGTTGCATGGATGTTACCAGTATGGGTCCTATTAACCCAGTGAAGCACATAGAAAGGAATGGTTGCTGTACTCGACAAGTCAGGTCTGTGGGCTCACCGATGTAGGTGCCAATGGAGACACTCATACAAGCAAGCGCTAGCAGAGACAGGAAGCATGTATTGCCACCGGATGCACAAACTACAGGAGTATGGCGGTGCTGGAAGAAAAGCCAAGCCACTGCAAAAACAAGAAGTATGATGATTCCCATTAATATGACAAGAGAGATTACAAGGTAGTTTGTCCAAGCGAGGAAGATGAAAGTCGGATTCTGGCAAGTTTTGCTTCCTTGGCTGGACCACTGACCAGCAGGACATGCTGTGCATTCTGTGAAGAATAGAAAAACAGTTTAGAAGTGTACATGGACTTATGGGAACTTTCATTATTATAACAAAGTGAGATGCATATGAGATGAGATGCTATTAAAGAGATACTTTATTCATGTTTTTATTTGTTCCATTAGGTCATTTCAAAAGGTATCACCGTTTTATTTTGGTGAACAATCAGACTTCCTGTGCTAACTAGACCAGCTTTTCCTTGCCAGGCTCATACTAACTCCCCCCCCCCCACACACACACACAAACTGACCACACATATATTATACCATACCTAAATATAACATAATGTACCTACTTTTTGATTAAAACGATGCTGCATATCGTTATAAAATATAGTTTTAATTTTTGGAGATGATGTCACAACATCCAACCCCCAAATATGCGCTGTACATGCTCTAAATAAATGTCCAATAGTATCTAGATTTTATGAATAAATTATATGACGATTTTGTCACCCTGTGCAAGCGCATTTAGTTAATTTAAGTCGCGCATGTGCAATTGCTTTCCCTGGTGCTAAAATTACCCACAAAGTAATAAAAAACACGTGCGTATTAGAGAGGCTTTCCTACTCTTGGCAGAGGCATCCATTGAGTGACATCTTCAAGGACGGGGATAGAGCTTGCGCATGCGCATTGCGGCTAAGTGCTGCCATATTCCAACTGGAGTTGTCAGCCCGGAATGGACATTCTGCAACGGTACCCATGGAGTGGGTTTGGAAACCAATGAAAAATAAAATTAAAATTACGGCTAATATGTAGATATCTAGATAGATATTTAAAAAATGTGTTTCTAAACATTTAAACGATTTTTGCTAACTTTGTTTTTGCTTACAGTGTCCCTTTAAACATCTCAAACAATGAAGCTTTGGGAGCTGTAGTGTCAACCACAAGTGCGTAGTTGGCACAAGAAATGGGTCAGACATTTCACAGTGTTTGTATTTTATATTGATGGATGCATAAACTTACTTTTTTTTTTACAAAGTCTCTGGGGTGTCTGCACAATTCTTTTTTGTTATTTGTCAAGCGCTGTGTTAGGTACAGTAGTATAAGTTCTGGGCAAATAACACATTCACTGCTAGTTTCAATACACATATAGGGGGGTAGTTATCAAGCCGTCAACCTCAAATAGGCTGGAATTCCGCAGCGTATTTGTGGCGAGGCTGATACGCCTTAGTTATCAAAGGCTCGAGACCGGCAAAAGTAGAATTTTGTGACGTAAGCTTCGATCCGCCGGACTCAGTCCGACACAGATCGATTCTTACGTCACTCCAGATGTTCCGCACACAGGTGCGGCACATTCTCACTACTTTTGCTAGTTATCAAAAAACTAGCAGGTACGCTCGGCACATTTACGGCCCAGCGTACCTGGTTTTCAAACCGCCACCCCTGGAGGCGGCGGATCCCATAGGAATCAATGGGAGTCTGACCATAGCGAAAGTACAAGTTCGCTGCTGACAGACATCCCATTGATTCCTATGGGAGCTGTCTACACCTAACACCCTAACATGTACCCCGAGTCTAAACACCACTAATCTGTCCCCCCCTACACCGCCGCAACTAAATAAAGTTATCACCCCCTAAACCGCCGCTCCCGGAGCCCACCGCAAGCTACTCTATACATATTAACCCCTAAACCGCCGCTCCCGGAGCCCACCGCAACTATAATAAATGTATTAACCCCTAAACCGCCGCTCCCTGAACCCGCCGCAACCTATATTAAATGTATTAACCCCTATCCTGCCCCCCCTACACAGTCGCCACCTATAATAAATTTAATAACCCCTAATCTGCCCCCCCTACACCGTCGCCACCTATAATAAATTTATTAACCCCTATCCTGCCCCCACTACACCGTCGCCACCTATAATAAATTTAATAACCCCTAATCTGCCCCCCCTACACCGTCGCCACCTATAATACATTTATTAACCCCTATCCTGCCCCCCACTACGCCGCCGCCACTGTAATAAAATTATTAACCCCTAAACCTAAGTCTAACCCTAACCCTAACGCCCCCTAACTTAAATATTAATTAAATAAATCTAAATAATTTAACTCTTATTAACTAAATGAATCCTATTTAAAACTAAATACTTACCTTTAAAATAAACCCTAATAAAGCTACAATATAAATAATAATTATATTCTAGCTATCTTAGGATTTATTTTAATTTTACAGGTATCTTTCAATTTATTTTAACTAGGTACAATAGCTATTAAATAGTTATTAACTATTTAATAGCTTACCTAGCTAAAAGAAACTGAAATTTACCTGTAAAATAAATCCTAACCTAAGTTACAATTACACCTAACACTACACTATACTTTAATAAATTATTCCTATTTAAAAATAAATACTTACCTGTAAAATAAACCCTAAGATAGCTACAATATAATTAATAATTATATTGTAGCTATCTTAGGATTTATATTTATTTTACAGGTAACTTTGTATTTATTTTAGCTAGTTAGAATAGTTATTAAATAGTTATTAACTATTTATTAACTACCTAGCTAAAAGAAATGCAAAATTACCTGTAAAATAAATCCTAACCTAAGTTACAATTAAACCTAATACTACACTATCATTAAATTAATTAAATAAACTACCTACAAATAACTACAATTAAATACAATTACATAAACTAACTAAAGTACAAAAAATAAAAAAAGCTAAGTTACAAAAAATAAAAAAATAAGTTACAAACATTTTAAAAATATTACAACAATTTTAAGCTACTTACACCTAATCTAAGCCCCCTAATAAAATAACAAACTCCCCCAAAATAAAAAAAATGCCTTACCCTATTCTAAATTAAATAAAGTTCAAAGCTCTTTTACCTTACCAGCCCTTAAAAGGGCCATTTGTGGGGGCATGCCCCAAAGAAAACAGCTCTTTTGCCTGTAAAAGAAAAATACAACCCCCCCCCAACATTAAAACCCACCACCCACATACCCCTAATCTAACCCAAACCCCCCTTACAAAGACCTAACACTAATCCCCTGAAGATCATCCTACCTTGTCTTCACTCAGCCGAGCAGCGATGGAACCGAAGTGGACATCCGGAGCGGAAGAAGTTAATCCTCCAAGCGGCGCTGAAGAAATCTTCCATCCGATGAAGTCATCATCCAAGCGGCGCTGAAGAAAAGTCTTCGATCCGGCCGATGTCATCTTCAAAGAGGCGCTGAAGAGGTCTTCTATCCGGGCGATGTCATCTTCCAAGCCGGGTCTTGAATCTTCCTCCCGCCGACGCGGAACCTCCTTCTTCACCGACGGACTACGACGAATGAAGGCTCCTTTAAGGGACGTCATCCAAGATGGCGTCCCCTCAATTCCGATTGGCTGATAGGATTCTATCAGCCAATCGGAATTAAGGTAGGAATATTCTGATTGGCTGATGGAGTCAGCCAATCAGAATCAAGTTCAATCCGATTGGCTGATCCGATCAGCCAATCAGATTGAGCTTGCATTCTATTGGCTGATCGGAACAGCCAATAGAATGCGAGCTCAATCTGATTGGCTGATTCCATCAGCCAATCAGATTTTTCCTACCTTAATTCCGATTGGCTGATAGAATCCTATCAGCCAATCGGAATTGAGGGGACGCCATCTTGGATGACGTCCCTTAAAGGAGCCTTCATTCGTCGTAGTCCGTCGGTGAAGAAGGAGGTTCCGCGTCGGCGGAAGGAAGATTCAAGACCCGGCTTGGAAGATGACATCGCCCGGATAGAAGACCTCTTCAGCGCCTCTTTGAAGATGACATCGGCCGGATCGAAGACTTTTCTTCAGCTTCTTGGATGATGACTTCATCGGATGGAAGATTTCTTCAGCGCCGCTTGGAGGATTAACTTCTTCCGCTCCGGATGTCCACTTCGGTTCCATCGCTGCTCGGCTGAGTGAAGACGACTCAAGGTAGGATGATCTTCAGGGGATTAGTGTTAGGTTTTTGTAAGGGGGGTTTGGGTTAGATTAGGGGTATGTGGGTGGTGGGTTTTAATGTTGGGGGGGGGTTGTATTTTTCTTTTACAGGCAAAAGAGCTGTTTTCTTTGGGGCATGCCCCCACAAATGGCCCTTTTAAGGGCTGGTAAGGTAAAAGAGCTTTGAACTTTATTTAATTTAGAATAGGGTAGGGCATTTTTTTATTTTGAGGGGGTTTGTTATTTTATTAGGGGGCTTAGATTAGGTGTAAGTAGCTTAAAATTGTTGTAATATTTTTAACATGTTTGTAACTTATTTTTTTATTTTTTGTAACTTAGCTTTTTTTATTTTTTGTACTTTAGTTAGTTTATGTAATTGTATTTAATTGTAGTTATTTGTAGGTAGTTTATTTAATTAATTTAATGATAGTGTAGTATTAGGTTTAATTGTAACTTAGGTTAGGATTTATTTTACAGGTAATTTTGTATTTCTTTTAGCTAGGTAGTTTTAAATAGTTAATAACTATTTAATAACTATTCTAACTAGCTAAAATAAATACAAAGTTACCTGTAAAATAAATATAAATCCTAAGATAGCTACAATATACAGGGAGCGCAGAATTATTAGGCAAGTTGTATTTTTGAGGATTAATTTTATTATTGAACAACAACCATGTTCTCAATGAACCAAAAAAACTCATTAATATCAAAGCTGAATAGTTTTGGAAGTAGTTTTTAGTTTGTTTTTAGTTATAGCTATTTTAGGGGGATATCTGTGTGTGCAGGTGACTATTACTGTGCATAATTATTAGGCAACTTAACAAAAAACAAATATATACCCATTTCAATTATTTATTTTTACCAGTGAAACCAATATAACATCTCAACATTCACAAATATACATTTCTGACATTCAAAAACAAAACAAAAACAAATCAGTGACCAATATAGCCACCTTTCTTTGCAAGGACACTCAAACGCCTGCCATCCATGGATTCTGTCAGTGTTTTGATCTGTTCACCATCAACATTGCGTGCAGCAGCAACCACAGCCTCCCAGACACTGTTCAGAGAGGTGTACTGTTTTCTCTCCTTGTAAATCTCACATTTGATGATGGACCACAGGTTCTCAATTGGGGTTCAGATCAGGTGAACAAGGAGGCCATGTCATTAGATTTTCTTCTTTTATACCCTTTCTTGCCAGCCACGCTGTGGAGTACTTGGACGCGTGTGATGGAGCATTGTCCTGCATGAAAATCATGTTTTTCTTGAAGGATGCAGACTTCTTCCTGTACCACTGCTTGAAGAAGGTGTCTTCCAGAAACTGGCAGTAGGACTGGGAGTTGAGCTTGACTCCATCCTCAACCCGAAAAGGCCCCACAAGCTCATCTTTGATGATACCAGCCCAAACCAGTACTCCACCTCCACCTTGCTGGCGTCTGAGTCGGACTGGAGCTCTCTGCCCTTTACCAGTCCAGCCACGGGCCCATCCATCTGGCCCATCAAGACTCACTCTCATTTCATCAGTCCATAAAACCTTAGAAAAATCAGTCTTGAGATATTTCTTGGCCCAGTCTTGACGTTTCAGCTTGTGTGTCTTGTTCAGTGGTGGTCGTCTTTTAGCCTTTCTTACCTTGGCCATGTCTCTGAGTATTGCACGCCTTGTGCTTTTGGGCACTCCAGTGATGTTGCAGCTCTGAAATATGGCCAAACTGGTGGCAAGTGGCATCTTGGCAGCTGCACGCTTGACTTTTCTCAGTTCATGGGCAGTTATTTTGCGCCTTGGTTTTTCCACATGCTTCTTGCGACCCTGTTGACTATTTTGAATGAAACGCTTGATTGTTCGATGATCACGCTTCAGAAGCTTTGCAATTTTAAGAGTTCTGCATCCCTCTGCAAGATATCTCACTATTTTTTACTTTTTTGAGCCTTTCAAGTCCTTCTTTTGACCCATTTTGCCAAAGGAAAGGAAGTTGCCTAATAATTATGCACACCTGATATAGGGTGTTGATGTCATTAGACCACACCCCTTCTCATTACAGAGATGCACATCACCTAATATGCTTAATTGGTAGTAGGCTTTCGAGCCTATACAGCTTGGAGTAAGACAACATGCATAAAGAGGATGATGTGGTCAAAATACTTATTTGCCTAATAATTCTGCACTCCCTGTAATTATTAATTATATTGTAGCTATCTTAGGGTTTATTTTACAGGTAAGTATTTATTTTTAAATAGGAATAATTTATTAAAGTATAGTGTAGTGTTAGGTGTAATTGTAACTTAGGTTAGGATTTCTTTTACAGGTAAATTTCAGTTTATTTTAGCTAGGTAAGCTATTAAATAGTTAATAACTATTTAATAGCTATTGTACCTAGTTAAGATAAATTGAAAGGTACCTGTAAAATAAAAATAAATCCTAAGATAGCTAGAATATAATTATTATTTATATTGTAGCTATATTAGGGTTTATTTTAAAGGTAAGTATTTAGTTTTAAATAGGATTCATTTAGTTAATAAGAGTTAATTTATTTAGATTTATTTAATTAATATTTAAGTTAGGGGGGCGTTAGGGTTAGGGTTAGACTTAGGTTTAGGGGTTAATAATTTTATTACAGTGGCGGCGGCGTAGTGGGGGGCAGGATAGGGGTTAATAAATTTATTATAGGGGGCGACGGTGTAGGGGAGGCAGATTAGGGGTTAATAAATTTATTATAGGTGACAACGGTGTAGGGGGGGCAGGATAGGGGTTAATAGGTTTAATATAGGTTGCGGCGGGTTTAGGGGTTAAACTATTTATTTAGTTGCGGAGAGGTGCGGGATCAGCAGAATAGGGGTTAATAACTTTATAATAGAGGGCGACGGTGTAGGGGGGGCAGGATAGGGGTTACTAGGTATACTGTAGGTGGCAGCGGTGTCCAGGAGCGGCGGTTTAGGGGTTAATACATTTATAAGAGTTGCGGCAGGGTCTAGGAGCGGCGGTTTAGGGGTTAGTAACTTTATTTAGTTGCAGGAGGCTCCGGGGGCGCCGGTATAGGGATAGAACAGTGTAGTTTAGTGTGGGTGCTTAGTGACAGGCTAGCAATAAAGCTGGGAAAAAGCCGAAGAGCAGCGAGATCGGATGAGTGATAACTCTCACAGTCCGCTGCTCATCGCCCCGCGGCTTTTTGACAGCTTTATTTGATAACTTAGGCGTATTTTTTCAGGTCCGCGGCGGCGATGTGAGGCGAGCTTAGGCAGGCGTATTGGGCCGGCGAAGCCAGAAAAGTAGACGGCTTGATAACTACCCCCCATTATATCACTTTAATGTAAACTATTTTCTTACGTAATATATTTAGCATATTTAATTGCTGCACTTATATATGTTTTATAGAGAACTTCTGAGTACAATATCCCTTTAATGCATTTCTGTATTTTATTAAACAATTTACAGACTCCTAAAAAACCTTGAACCTTAATGAGTGCATATGTGCTTCACAAGTGGAGGTTGCCTGTCAGGGGCTGCTGGGTCTGGTTACATCAAATAACCTGTGTAGTCAAGGTGCCTAGTGCTTACAACTGGTATATGAAGTGATATGTAAAATAAAGCCAGTAATAGCTGGGATATTATTAATGCTTTTGATTTTTAAAACACATAAAAAAAGACTAATTTGGAATAAACCATTTAAAGAGATATTATAATTAAAACATTTTATTCCAGTAATGCAGACTGCACGGTGGAAGAATAAAGAATCCATATTCATGTGTTAAAGGGAGAGTCTACACCTTGGTCATCTTAAAGTCTTACCTTAAATTAAGCTGCAAATAGCCTACTGCACCTTTTCTATATCATGCAGCAGGAATGTTATAAAAAATATTTTGAAATGAATATTGTTTCTGGCCACTTTTAAATAACTGCCATCATGACATCATGATCTGGGCTTCATAGGGCATCCAATCACAAAAGGCTCTCTAGTTGGCTTTACGACGGTCAATGCTATTGAGCAGAGGGCTTAGATGTAGCTCAGATCATTATGTCCTCACTGGGCGGAGCTTGCCAGCTATTTCAAAGTGGCCAGAAACAATATTCATTTTAAAATAACTTTTTTACGGTTCCTGCTGCATGATATAGAAAGGGTGCAGGAGGCTATTTGCAGCTTAATCTAAGGTACGACTTTAATATGACTAAGGTGTAGACTGTCCCTTTAAGACAAAATGCTGTGCATGGCAGGGAATTCTGCATTGTGAAGCCTGGCTTATGCACAGCTCAGGGTATGTGCAGCTGTAGATGAATTATACACGTAAAAATTTTTGATCTGTTATTTTCCACCATTGGGCTAAATTCACTAATAATCTGTTGTCTCTTTAGCCTCTCCAATATCACCAGTTCTTATTCTGTGAAGACCATTTATTATAACTCACGCACCTGTCCATGCTCCAGTGAAACAGCCTCTTAGAATAACTTTACATAGAAATGGTGTGACTTTAGATGAAGAAGAGTCTGAAGAGGAATTTAAGTGAATTTAGCATATTAAAGGCTAGATTATTATTATTATTGGTTATTTGTAGAGCGCCAACAGATTCCGCAGCGCTATAAACATAGGCGGAATACAAGGAAACATTTATAGGGATCAGACGGGTAGAGGGTCCTTGAGACCCTCACGGGTGATTAGTTCACGCTCTATAAGTACCCAATAGATAGATAGATAGATAGATAGATAGATAGATAGATCTGCCCGCAGCCTTTGATACTGTTGACCACCCTCTTTTGCTCCAAACCCTCAACTCCTTGAGTAGCCAGGGGGTCGGTATATGACTGCAACACGTATAGAGAGGGGAGAGAATAAGCAAATCATGTGGGTTTCGAATGGGGAAAATGTGAGGGAAGAGATGGGATGTATTTGTTGGAAGGTGCAACGAGAGGAAAGTAAAATACCTACACCACCTCCTTGTCTATTACCAGACCTAGGAGTGTGGCTGCAGTGGAGACCCCCATGTGACAGAGCAGCAGTGGATACTGTGTCTAGGGGAGAGAGCCAGGTTTGTGTTAGAGCCAGAAGGTTGAGGGAGCAGGAGATAAAGAGGTCATGTATAGAAGTGAGCTTGTCGCAAACAGAGCGAGAGTGCACAAGTGAAAGGGGTAGTGGCTTAAGATGCAAGAGGAATGTCAGTAACGTTTTGTCTATGGATGTGCACGGCTAGGAAGTTGTTGGGGACCAGGATTAGGGGAGATGTCACCAGCAGTTAGTATAAGTAAGAGGGAGAGTGACATGAGATGAGATACAGATTTGCAGTAATGAGACTGTTTTTGAGGCGAGGTGCAGGGGAGAGAGAGATTGTTTGAGGATAGATAAAGTTCATGAGTACAAAAGTAAGAAAAGTTTAAGATAGATGGGCTAATGAACAGTGCAGGTGACGAGGGGGAAGGAGTAATTGAATAAAGTAGTTTGTTATAGAGACAAGAGGTAGCAAAAAGGAATATAAAGATATTGAGCATTTTTACAAAAGTGGGAACCAATTAAACACATAAGACACAGTATTACAGCAGCACTTGCATAAGGAAACGAGATACATAAACCACAATATTACAATAGTACTTGTCTTATGTCTTGCCCCCTTTCCAACCCTTGTTGAATTCTTGTATAATTATTATATTAGTGCCTCACTTATAAAATGTTCACTTTAGAAATGTGAACATATGCTATTGTGACAAAGCACACTGCCCAGGCAATGCACCCCCAGTGCAATGCACAGCCCAAGCTAGTGTTATGTTAAATATATAGGCAGGACAGTCAGCTGGGTCCACTAAATTACTTAACTGCTAAGTCAAAAGACAATTTAAAAGGCCAATTGAAAGTTAGATTCTGGTCAGGTCAGGGTGAGATAAGTTAAGATAAACAAGACAGTAACATTTTGAGGAGGTGGGAGCTATGGCATATAACAGCTATAAATTTAAGAATAATAGCAGGTATTGATAAGGATTGGACATCACATGCCAATTAACAAAACATTAGAATTAAGACATTGGGAGAACATCACAATAAGTGCAGGACTTAATTAAAACCTAAAATCATTTGCTCAATATACATACACACATACCAAAAGAGAGTTACAGGAGAGGAGAGAGCACTAGAATGCAGTGAATAGGTTGTAGATGAACAGGGATACTATTCATGTACCAAAAGAGAGTTACAGGAGAGGAGAGAGCACTAGAATGCAGTGAATAGGTTGTAGATGAACAGGGATACTATTCATGTACCAAAAGAGAGTTACAGGAGAGGAGAGAGCACTAGAATGCAGTGAATAGGTTGTAGATGAACAGGGATACTATTCATGTACCAAAAGAGAGTTACAGGAGAGGAGAGAGCACTAGAATGCAGTGAATAGGTTGTAGATGAACAGGGATACTATTCATGTACCAAAAGAGAGTTACAGGAGAGGAGAGAGCACTAGAATGCAGTGAATAGGTTGCAGATAAGCAGGGATACTATTCATGTACCAAAAGAGAGTTACAGGAGAGGAGAGAGCACTAGAATGCAGTGAATAGGTTGTAGATGAACAGGGATACTATTCATGTACCAAAAGAGAGTTACAGGAGAGGAGAGAGCACTAGAATGCAGTGAATAGGTTGTAGATGAACAGGGATACTATTCATGTACCAAAAGAGAGTTACAGGAGAGGAGAGAGCACTAGAATGCAGTGAATAGGTTGTAGATGAACAGGGATACTATTCATGTACCAATAGAGAGTTACAGGAGAGGAGAGAGCACTAGAATGCAGTGAATAGGTTGTAGATGAACAGGGATACTATTCATGTACCAAAAGAGAGTTACAGGAGAGGAGAGAGCACTAGAATGCAGTGAATAGGTTGTAGATGAACAGGGATACTATTCATGTACCAAAAGAGAGTTACAGGAGAGGAGAGAGCACTAGAATGCAGTGAATAGGTTGTAGATGAACAGGGATACTATTCATGTACCAAAAGAGAGTTACAGGAGAGGAGAGAGCACTAGAATGCAGTGAATAGGTTGTAGATGAACAGGGATACTATTCATGTACCAAAAGAGAGTTACAGGAGAGGAGAGAGCACTAGAATGCAGTGAATAGGTTGTAGATGAACAGGGATACTATTCATGTACCAATAGAGAGTTACATATTGAGTGGCCCAAGACACCTATTATATATATGGTACCAAAGGTACATAAGGACCCCCATAGACCACCGGCCCGTCCTATAGTTGCAGGTACACAATCTGTCTTTAGCAATATAGCAATATATCTTGATACAATTTTACAGCCTGAGGTTATGAAGGCAACTTCATACATTAGAGATACCAGTGATTTTATTGCAAAATTGAAGGATTTACCGCTAAATGACACAAAATACATACTTTTGTCACTTGATGTAAGTAGTTTATACACATCCATTAAGCATGGAAGTGGTATTGGAGCAGTTATGACCACTATGGCCAAAACTAAGGTATATAGTGCTATACAATTGAAATTCATTGAAGATTTGCTTAGAGTGGTGTTGTATAGTAATTATTTCTTATTTGGTGATACATGGTACCTGCAGCTTAAAGGGACTGCCATGGGGTCCAATGTCGCCCCATCATACGCCAACATGTTCATGAGTTGTTTTGAAGACAAATTTGTCTATGAAAATGCTTTATTCTTACAATATGGTGCAGCCTGGTGGCGCTTTATAGATGACGTGTTTGGCGTGTGGTGGGGTGACATTGGTTCCGTTTTGGCATTTGTCGATCAGTTGAATAGTGCAGTGCAGGGATTAAAATTTACACTCAACTTTAGTGAGACAAACATTGTATTCCTGGATACTGAAGTACACAAGGATGTCATGACTGGCAACTTAAAAATTGATATGTACAGGAAGAGTATTGATAGAAATTCCCTGCTCCAATATGACAGTTTTCATCATGAGTCCTTAAAAAATTCCCTACCAAAGAGCCAGATGCTTAGAGTCCACAAAATAGTCAGTGACAGCCACAAAAAAGAGATAAGACTCAGGGAAATGACTGAGCGATTTGTACAAAGGGGTTACCCACCCAATTTAGTGGAAATAGAGAAACAGAAAGCTAATAGTATCTGTGAGAAAGCATATAAAACTAAGAACAAGATAGATTAGTGTGTGTTACACAGTACAATCCATACAGTGCTGAAATAGCCCAATGTCTTAAAAAACATTGGCATGTATTAAAAAATTGCAACACAGATATAGCTGAATTTCAAAACTATCCACTTATGGCATATAGGAGAGTACCTAATATTAAAGATTTAGTAGTCAAAAATGACATTGGTGCTAAAGTAAAAAGACAGACATATATATCATCTAAATCATATGGTACTTATCCTTGTTTAAATTGTGCCAGCTGTCACTCAGTTATAAAGGGTAGAGAGTTTGTACACCCCCAAACAGGCAAGAGATTTAATATCAACAAATTTTACACATGTGAGTCTACACATGTTATTTATCTAATAAAGTGTCCGTGCTCCAAAATCTATTTGGGTGAGACGGTTAGAAAAATACGTGATCGCCTCAGTCAACATAGATCAAATATAAGATGCGGGGACATGAAGGCCCCAGTAGCCTGTCCCTTTATTGAAGCTGGTCATAATATTTCACAACTGAGGTGGCAAATCATTGATAGCGTTGAACCCCATAGAAGGGGTGGTAGTAGGGAATTACAGTTAAAGAGGAAAGAATCCTTTTGGAGACATAAGTTAGACGCTTTAGTTCCCAAAGCGATCAACAGGGAAATAGATATGGCAGTTTTCTTGTAGGTAAAAATTTAAAAGTTTAAATAAAAATTCTATTTGAAATGTGAATAATCTTCTGTGAATAAGTAATCTTCAGCATGAATAATAATATTATCATATGATGAAATGTATAAGAATATGAATTTAGATAAGAAGTAACAACTAACAGCAGTTTGTTTTTAACTATGTATTTAACATTTTTAAGAATATACATTTTTGACCACTAGGTGGTGGTATTCTGTGGTTGTTCAGATATACTCTTGTAATTAGGTGTGTTAAAGGTGTGTTAAGGGTTAACATCATATGGTACTTAAGGAGCAGCTAACAGGTGTTCTGTATGAGCACGAGTAAGGGTTAACAGCCCGAAACGTCGCTTTATGCTGCTGTGTGCCAGTGCTTTGTATAAGCTGAAATGGATTAATAAAAGACAAGTTTGTTAAACTTTTTTCCTGATTTATTGGTGCTGTGGAAATTGTTTTTTTTACATTCATGTACCAAAAGAGAGTTACAGGAGAGGAGAGAGCACTAGAATGCAGTGAATAGGTTGCAGATGAGCAGGGATACTATTCACGTACCAAAAGAGAGTTACAGGAGAGGAGAGAGCACTAAAATGCAGTGAATAGGTTGCAGATGAGCAGGGATACTATTCACGTACCAAAAGAGAGTTACAGGAGAGGAGAGAGCACTAAAATGCAGTGAATAGGTTGCAGATGAGCAGGGATACTATTCATGTACCAAAAGAGAGTTACAGGAGAGGAGAGAGCACTAGAATGCAGTGAATAGGTTGCAGATGAGCAGGGATACTATTCACGTACCAAAAGAGAGTTACAGGAGAGGAGAGAGCACTAGAATGCAGTGAATAGGTTGCAGATGAGCAGGGATACTATTCACGTACCAAAAGAGAGTTACAGGAGAGGAGAGAGAACTAGAATGCAGTTAATAGATTGCAGATGAGCAG
This sequence comes from Bombina bombina, assembly GCF_027579735.1. Lineage (NCBI taxonomy): Eukaryota > Metazoa > Chordata > Amphibia > Anura > Bombinatoridae > Bombina > Bombina bombina. The sequence goes on from NC_069506.1 coordinate 119,357,334, forward strand.
GGATACTATTCACTATTCTAGTGAAATGCTTGTGCAATGCCGCCCCTTGCAGTTTCACGGCCAATCGGCTGCTAGCAGGGGGTGTCAATTATCCGGATTCTATCTGATTGGGATGATTGCTGCCCGCCGCCTCAGAGGTGGCGGATGAGTTAAGGAGCAGTGGTCTTACAACCGCTGCTTCTTAACTCCTGATTCCGGCAAGCCTGAAGGCTCGCGCGGAATAAGCAGCTTAACTGCTTAAAAATTCGGCCCCTAAAACGTTACACTTATTTTGTCAATATTTAAACAGCTAATGAATCTACATGTTATTCTCAGACTAATCATTTCTGCTTCATTCTATCTAGCATGTATTTTGTGTTTAATGTCCCTTTAAGTTAAATAAATAATACATGACCTACTCATGCTTCAGTGTCCCCTTAATTACATACCTGTGAAATTTACAAATGTTCCTTCAGGACATGTCACACAGTCAAAGCAGCATGAATGAAATCCTTTTGTTGCCTTGATTTGTCCTTGGGAACATTCCTTGGAACAGATGGACTTTGGTACCTGTTTAGGGAAGAGTTTGCATATTAAAGGGACAATCTATGCCAGAAATTGTATTGTTTAAAAAGATAGATAATCCTTTTATTACCCATTTACCAGTTTTGCATAACCAACACGGTTATAATAATATACTTTTTTTACCTTTGTGACTACCTTGTATCTAAGCCTCTGCAGACTGCCCCCTTAATTCAGTTCTTTTGACAGACATGCATTTTAGCCAATCAGTGCTGACTCCTAGGTAACTCCATGGGAGTGAGCACAATGCTATCTATATGGCATACATTAGTGCTGTCTAGCTGTAAAACAAAACAAAACAAAACAAAACATAAAAATGCCCTGAGATAAGAGGTGGCCTTCAAGGACTTATAAATTAGCATATGGCTTAGCTTTCAACAAAGAATACCAAGAGAACAAAGAGAAATTAATGATAAAAGTAAATTGGAGAGTTGTTTAAAATTGCATGCCCTTTCTGAATCATGAAAGTTTAATTTTGACTAGACTGTCCTTTTAAACTTGGGGAAACCCAAGAGGGAACGTCTTAAAAATACTCATGAGTAACATTATTATTATGATAATTATTATGAAATTTATTTTTGGGGGGGTGGAGCCAGCTACCAAAGGAACAAGATGTGTGTGTGAAGAGCTCCTGGCTCTAATCTGCTAAAAAGAAAGTTTATTGGTCTTTAATAAGCCCATATACACTATAAGGGGATCCCTATAGCACCCAGTATTACTGGAGACTTCAAGAGATCAGATGACTATCTTTGGATTTGAGATTTTATTAGAATTCTAACCATGCTGGAGGCCATAGACGACTGGCAATCGGCTATGTCGCAGCTTCTCACTCATCATTTCTTCAACCTAACGCTGGCACTAAGCTTTGTGAGGATGCGGCAATAGGCAAAGATGCATATACACAAGCAGATGACTGGATTCCACTTGATATCAGGGCGGCTTTACAGATAAATCCACTTACCGGTCTATGTGCGGCCATATTAGATACCTCCAACAAGTAGACGTCCCTGCCTACAACTGTACAGAGAAGCCATGCCATGATTTCTATAACCTAATAAGTAAAAAGGGACAAAATGACCCTGATGAGGATCGATCTCCCTTTACGGCTACCTACCGAGTCGACAGACCCCATGTGGCACCACAGTTCTCTGCTAAGCTTAACTTTGGATGCAGCCAACGCAACAGACATAAACAACTATTACACCTTAGAAGATCTCCTTCTCTTATTTATTAACAGCACTAGTGGAGATGCGGTCGTAACTCAGGAGCAGGACTTGAACTGAGAAACTATCCCATAGTGGCTATTGCAGCAGAAATGCCTGCTGATTTTGAGAAGATTGGTCCACAACGCTTCCAGAACGATGTCGATGGAATGTGCCGAGACAGATGGAGTGAAGCCATGCTCTTAAGAACGACCGGTGTGGGGTAGGATAACCTATCTTATTTAGAGTAGAACATTCAAATCCACACAAATAGTTACTCACATAGAGATCTTAATAACTTTGCTCACCGATGGACTCTGTCATGAACACTTTACGGTCTGAAGTACTTGAGTTCCAGACATCTCTGGGACTTATGCGAAAGACTATACATCTATCTTTACTTATACACCCTCTGACCCTCTTTTTGCCACCTTCCCCATCCTGCACCGTATGTATATGGTAATAAGGTCAATCCAGGTTTAAAGTTATTTTAATGTTTGTATTAGACATATGTAAGAGTTATATAGAAGACTTACGCTCAATATGCTATATATACATGTATATGTTCTTTCCAATATATATATATATATATATATATATATATATATATATATATATATATATATATATATATATATATATATATATACAGGTGAATATAAGGTTTGATAGAGTTCTTCCCAGTCTTGTTGTTCAATATACCTAATTCCTTATAAGAATCTTCCTTACTTTAATATTTTATTAGATATGTTAAGTGGCTCTATAGTGAACTATTTTGAGATACAATATAAATCCCAACTCTCACCACTAGATGGGAGTCAAAGCTTAGTCATAGACCTATATATCAGGCAGAATGTATTACTACTGTTTTGGAGGGCAATATGACTATTGATCATAGGACATACTAAGCAATTTATGTTCAACAGCTGTGCCTGAACTACATTATTATAATTAGCTGACACTAATGATCCTTTAGGATGGCAAGTTAATAGAGAAATAGGATAATATTCCTTTATACTTATAGACTAGCCTTTCCAGTCTATCATACTAATATGTCTCTATGACAGCTATTATTCACAAAACTACCAGATTGTATGAAAGCCACTAACCTATGTTTTTTATTTAGCATTAGCATGCATTTTTAAATGTCTCATGTTTGAGCTGTGAGATCTAATATCCCTTGTACTCTTTATAGTTTTCATTACCTTTTTGCAAGTCCAATTGGACACTATATATAATCTTACTGTCAGTTGAATATCAGTGTTTTATACCAATGTTGTTCTGTTAATAGATATGTTAGGGGTGATAAAATGTTATAGTTGCAGAATTATGTGAAACACTGAAGGAATTCAATAGTGCTCTGAACTCACTTGGTACTGGACATATAGATGTGTTAGCCATATCACATAATAAATTAACACTTAGAACTTAGGTTTTGTGCCAGAGGGTATAGGGCCCATGCTAATGTGGCAACCTTACATTCTCTCTAACATCTTTACAGTAAAGCCTAGTTCTAGCATATATTTACCCTAAGCCACTATTTTATATGTCACCACACTAAAATAGATACAGGCATAGTCACCCAACAGCTATCCTTTAGTTATATTATGACCTGGGGTAATCACATATGAATATATGGGCTTTTTCATAGATCTTCCTGTTATCTCATAATTTTAGTTTGTACCTCCATCCAGAGATACCTATACTGTATATATAGACACCTCTAATTATTCAATCTTAGTACTCATAGTACTGTTAAGCCAACGCCGTATCACCCCCTCCCCTCCCCACAGATACAGCTTATTAGGTAGCCATTTCCACTGGCTGGACTCCTCCCCCCCTAATATAGTACTCAGGCATTTACTAAATTTAGCCCAGAGACCTATTGCGCGGTTTCCCTTGTAAAATACTGCACTTAATATAATATTTGTTTATTTGGGTTCCTAGTCTCCTATATAACATAATCAAAAGGTTTTTTTTTTTTTCATCTCTCTGCATCAAGATTGGTTCATGTGAGATGGTCCTTTCTCATTGCGGGAAATTATTCTCCTTAATGTTTCAATTCACCTCACATTGTATACACTTAAACTTCTTTTGTATCAGAGGTGACTGAATTTCTACTACTGTGTTTGATGCCATAATACTCAGTTTCCTATATAATATAAGTCAAAGGTTCTTATTTTTCTTCCTACATTATAATTGGTCTATATGTGAAAGCCCTGTAACATCGTGGGAAATTATTCTTATTCTTCTAAATGTTTCCATTTACCTTACTCTATTGAAAACTGAGGCTAAACTTGTCTATGCTTAAGTTTATCAGAAATGTAATAGAGTTAACTGTGTATTTCTGCTAATGTGTTTGTTGCCACAACTTCCTTATTATGCTCATATGCCAGTTACGATACAGACTGTCTATTATAACCTGCATCAATACTTATTAATGCATTGTAATTTGTAAAATCCAATAAAAATGATAACAACAAAAATAAATATATTTTTTAGAAGATGAAGCAATGTTTTTTTGCTCCAACTGAGTAAATCAGACCCAATGCACTTTACTAATCGCTAGACGACAAACCAGCTGACATTGTAGCTAACTGAATAAGATTTGTTTGGGACAAGATGGGGATACAAATGACTTCAGTAAAGGTGGTATGACCCTGTATTTTGGAAAGTGATCTTAACCCAATAAAAAGCATTGGCCTAGATCAATGGTTTTCAAACCTGTTCTCAGGCCTCCCCAACAGGCCAGGTTTTCAGGATTACCTTGGATGAGAGCAGGTAAAATAAACAATGTTTACTAATCAGCTGATTATTTCATCTGTGCTTGTGCTATAGTTCAGATATCCTCAAAATGTGGCCTGTTAGAGAGTCCTGAGGACAGGTTTGAAAACCAGTGGCCTAGATTCAATAAAACGTGTTATTGAAACAAATATCTGACTGAAAAAAGTTCTCATTCTTTGTCACTCAAAAATCACATAATTCAAAAGCTTTGTAGTTTGTAAACATCCCATATAACAGCAGGGAGTTGCGAGATCAGCCAGATTTAAATCAATAGTTGCTTCTTTCTCTTAGCTGTTAATTTCCCACTCCCTAGAACAACTGTCATGGATATCAGCATCAAAAAAATGTTTTAAAAATATTCAAATTCATCTGAATTTATGCCGATTTGGTGAGTCATCTGATACATGAACAGTCAAATGGATTATTGGATGAAGAAAGAATGATTTATTGATAAAATTGATTTGTTCATTTGTTTGTGGTAAAAAAGGCGCAGGATGGTGGGGGGGGGGGGGGCAGATATATTTTCTTTGGATAATCAGCTCTTTGGTTTGTAATGTTGTACAGGGGGTTTGATTATTAAAGTGTCCATCGTCCAGACATAGTATTGCTAAAGATTTAAGTTAGAGACAGCCAGTCAGGCACTAAATGTTGCAGTTTAGTCATAGAAGGTTGTCCAATCAAGCCTTAAAGGGTCAGTCAACACCAGAATTTTGTTGTTTAAAAAGATAGATAATACCTTTATTACCCATTCCCCAGTTTTGCATAACCAATACAGTTATAATAACACACGTTTTACCTCTATAATTTGCTTGTATTTCAGTTGTTTTGACAGACTTGCATTTTAGCCAATCAGTGCTCACTCCTAGGTCACTAAACGTGCATGAGCTCAATGTTATCTATATGAAACACATGAACTAATGCCCTCTATTGGTCAAAATGCTTTCAGATTAGAGGCAGTTTTCATGGTCTAAGAAATTAGCATATGAACCTCCTAGGTTTTGCTTTCAACTAAGAATACCAAAAGAACAAATCAAAATCGGTGATAAAAGTAAATTGGGAATTTGTTTAAAATTACATTCCCTATTTAAATCATGAAAGTTTTTTTTGGACTTGACTGTCCCTTTAACCTTGCATAGCGTGGTAGAATATTAGAGGAAGCTCAGACATTTTCAATCACTTTGACAAGAGATATTGAAACATCCAGTTGTGGGATGACTGTGTCTCTGTGAGCGATTAATTGACTCAAATAAGAGCTACTGAAATCATATTGGCTGTTCAAATCAGCCAATAGGATGAGAGCTTCTGAAATTCTATTGGCTATTTACATCAGCCAATAGAATTTCAGTAGCTCTCATCCTATTGACTGATTTAAACAGCCAATAGGATTTCAGTAGCTCTCATCTTATTGGCTAATTTGAATATCAAAATCAACCAATAGGAATGCAAGGGACTCCATTTTGAAAAGGCTCCCTTGCATTGAAGATTCAGTATACGGCGGCGACCGTATGAAGAGGATGCTCCGCACCGGATGTCTTCAGGATGGACCTGTTCCGCCGGGATGAAGATAGAAGATGCAGCCTGGATGAAGATAGAAGATGCCGCCTGGATGTATGAAGACTTCACCGCCTGGATGAAGACTTCTTGCCGCCTGGATGTCCGGACTTCAGAAACCGTAAGTGGATTGTCGGGGTTTTTTTTTTTTTAACTTTTTTTGGGTTGTTTTTTTTTTTATTAGGGTTTTGGGCTTTCTTAAAAGAGCTAAATACCCTTTTCAGGGAAAGAAAAATAGCTGAATGCCCTTTAAGGGCAATGCCCATACAAATACCCTTTTCAGGGCAATGGGTATCTTAGGTTTTTGTTAGAGATAGGTTTTTTATTTTGGAGGTTGGTTGGGTGGTGGGTTTTACTGTTGGGGGGTCTTTGTATTTTTTTGCAGGTAAAGAGCTGATTTCTTTAGGGCTATGCCCTACAAAAGGCCCTTTTAAGGGCTATTGGTAGTTTATTGTAGGCTAGGGTTTTTTTTTTATTTTGGGGAGATTAGGATTTTTATTTTTATAGGGCTATTAGATTAGGTGTAATTGTTTTTATTTTGGATAATTTCATTTGTTATTTTTCGTAATTTAGTGTTTGTTATTTTTTGTAATTTAATACTTTTAAATTTTTTGTAATTTAGTATTTTTTATTTTTTGTAATTGTAGATTTAAATTTTTTTAGTAGTGTTATTTTTTTTTTTAATATGTAATTTAGTTTATTTAATTTTTCATTATTTTAATTTTAGTATAATAGTAATGTTAGTTTAATTTATAGTTTAAACTTAGTTTTTTTAATTTCCCAGGTTTAAGTTTTTATTTATTTTAAAATAGTGATCTTGTAATTTTCATTTCAAGTTAGGGAGTTGTTAGGTTTAGGGGTTAATAGTTTAATTTATTTTTTTGTGATGTAGGGGGCTGTCGGTTTAGGGGTTAATAGGTTTATTTAGTGGCAGTGATGTGGGAGGCCAGAAGTTTAGGGGTTAATAACTTTATTTAGTGGTGGCAATGTCGGGGAGCGGCGGAATAGGGGTTAATATCTTTATTATAGTGTGGATGATGTTGGGGTGCGGGGGAATAGGGGCTAATAACTTTATTATAGTGTGGGCGATGTCGGGGAGCGGCGGAATAGGGGTTAATAAATTGTATTAGTGGCAGCGATGTCGGGAGCGGCAGATTAGGAGTTAAAGGGACATTAAACCCATATTTTTTCTTTCATGATTTAGAAAGAGCATGGGATTTTAAACATCTTTCTCATTTACTTCTATTATCTAATATGCTTCATTCTCTTGATATTCTTTGCTGAAAAGCATATCTAGATAGGAACAGTAGCTGCTCATTGGTGGCTGCACATAGATGCCCCGTGTGATTGGCTCACCCATGTGCATTGCTATTTCTTCAACAAAGGATATCTGAAAAATGAAGCAAATTAGATAACAAGTAAATTGGAAAGTTGTTTAACGTATTCTCTACCTGGATTATGAAAGAAAATGTTGGGGTTTAACGTCCCTTTAATAAGTTTAATATAGTGTTTGTGATGCGGGAGGGCCTCAGTTTAGGGGTTAATAGGTAGTTTATGGGTATTAGTGTACTTTGTAACAGTTTAGTTATGTGTTTTGTGTAACAGTTTTGTGGCGCAAAACTCATAACTACTGGTCTCAGATTGCGGAACGGTTTGTGTCGGTATAGGGTGTAACGCAAGCCTCACCCCAAAACTTGTAATGGCAGCACTATGGAAATCCCACACAAAAACGTAATTTGTTTGAGTACGGGATTGACGTTGCGTTACAGGCTAAAATGTTTGCGGTACAGCTATAACGACACGACTCGTAATGGCTGCATTCTGGTTTTAACGCTGAAATGGCCATTTTTTCAGTGTTAAAACACGAACGCAAAACTTGTAATCTAGGTGTATGTTAAAAGACCCACTTGTGCCCACTTTTGATTGGCTAGAAAAGATAGGTGAAGTAAGCCTTGATACATTTTGAACATAGGCTCCGTTAACAACAAAGCTTTTTGGCAGCATAATCAGTGTCCATCAATCTGCCCATTTTTGTCAAAGTTTAAAGGGCAGTTATAGTGTTAAAATTACATGCTTTAATTCATTAGACACTAGCAATGCAATAATACTATCGGCTAGATTACGAGTCTTGCGTTATGAGGGGTGCGGTGCTAACGAGCAGTTTTTTCTCACCGCTCACTTACCTGCAGCACTGGTATTACGGATTTTTACAAACCCGTCGTTAAAAGGCAAGAAGTGAGCGTAGAGCAAAATTGAGCTCCATATCTCACTCCAATACCAGCGCTGCTTAAGTCAGCGGTGAGCTGGTTGTACGTGCTCATGCACGATTTCCCCATAGACATTAATGGGGAGAACCGGCTGAGAAAAAGTCTAACACCTGCAAAAAAGCAGCGTAAATCTCAGTAACGCAGCCCCATTGATTCCTATGGGGAAACACATTTTATGTTTACACCTAACACCCTAACATGAACCCCGAGTCTAAACACCCCTAATCTTACACTTATTAACCCCTAATCTGCCACCCCCGACATCGCCAACACCTGCATTATACTTATTAACCCCTAATCTGCCGCTCCGGACATCGTCGCCACCTATAGTTATTAAATAGTTAATAACTATTTAGTAACTATTCTACCTAGTTAAAATAAATACAAACTTGCCTGTAAAATAAAAATAAACCCTAAGCTAGATACAATGTAACTATTAGTTATATTGTAGCTATCTTAGGGTTTATTTTATAGGTAAGTATTTAGTTTTAAATAGGAATTATTTAGGGAATGATAGGAATTTGTATTTAGATTTATTTAAATTATATTTAAGTTAGGGGGTGTTAGGGTTAGACTTAGGTTTAAAGGGTTAATAAATTTAGAATAGTGACGGCGACATTGGGGACGGTAGATTAGGGGTTAATAAATGTAGGTAGGTGGTGACGATGTTGGGGGCAGCAGATTAGGGGTTAATAAATATAATGTAGTTGACGGCGCTGTCTGGAGCGGAAGATTAGGGGTTAATAAGTATAATGTAGGTGGCGGCGATGTTGGGGGCAGCAGATTAGGGGTTAATAATATTTAACTAGTGTTTGCGAGGCGGGAGTGCGGCAGTTTAGGGGTTAATATGTTTATTCTAGTGGCGGCAATGTCCGGAGCAGCAGATTAGGGGTTAAAATTTTTATTATAGTGTTTGCGATGCAGGAGGGCCTTGGTTTAGGGGTTAATAGGTAGTTTATGGGTGTTAGTGTACTTTTTAGTACTTTAGTTATGAGTTTTATGCTACAGCTTTGTAGTGTAAAACTCATAACTACTGACTTTAGAATGCGTTAGGATCTTGGAGGTAGAGGGTGTACCGCTCACTTTTTGGCCTCCCAGGACAAACTCATAATACCGGCGCTATGCAAGTCCCATTGAAAAAAGACTTTACGAAATTTACATAAGTTGATTTGCATTAAGGCCAAAGAAAGTGTGCGGTACACCTATACCTGCAAGACTCGTAATACCAGCGGGCATTAAAAAGCAGCGTTAGGACCTGTTAACGCTGCTTTTTAAGCTTACCGCAAAACTCGTAATCTAGCCATATGTGTTTAACCCCCTTAAAGAGTTTAAACAAATGCTTAAAGTCCCATTCGGGTCCAACAGTGCTCTAGCACACAACCCAGCTTGGATATGCACCAGTTTCTGCTCAGGACTTGCAGTGCTCTGCGAGTCCCAAGTGGAACTTCTGTGGCGGTTAAATACATAGCATTACAGGGTGACTAGTGTTAAAATTACATGTTCTAACAGAGTAGAGCATGTAATTTTAGCACTATAATGGCTCTTTAACCAGCGTTAAAGGGACATTCAACCCAAACATTTTATTTTATGATTTAGATAGAGCATACATATGTAAACAACTTTGCAATTTACTTCTATTATCAATGTTGCTTCATTCTCTTGTAGTCCTTTCTTAAAGAAGCAGCAATGAACTACTGGGAACTAGCTGAAGACAATGGTAAGCCAATCACAAGAGGCATATATGTGCAGCCACCAATCAGTAGCTAGCTCCAAGCTTCGGAGCCTATCTAGATATGCTTTTCAACAAAGGATACCAAGAGAATGAAGACATTTAGATAAAAGATGTACAATGGAAAGTTGTTTAAATTTGTTTGCTCTGACTGAATCATGAAAGAATAATATTGCGTTTAACGTCCCTTTAACCTCTTCATCCAAATGGACATATATATATGTTGTGCGGTACTTTGGCTATCGTACCACACTATGTATACATACGCCTGAGCTTCAGGAAGCTCCAGCAGTGTCGGTAGTTAAGTTACAGGTGAGAGCTGGAGTTCCTAAGCTCCAGGATCTGCCCACATATGGAACCAGAGTGCGATCGGTGCTCCAGTTCCATATGAGGACAGATACCAAATTGTTACAGACAGTGACACTGTGTTTGTCACCATCTGTAACGATCATCTGCTGGTGCCAGAGGGAGGTGTGGGAGGAAATCCAGAAGTTAGGTGGGCAGTCCAGCAGCGGAGGGGGGAGGGAGGAGGGTAGCGGCAGAATTGGGAGGGCCCTACAATAAAAAAAAGAGGGAGAGGGAGGGAAGGGACACTATGCTACAGACAAAATGTGGGGTGGTGATAGGGGGCCCTAACTAATGATCGCCGGAGTGGGGTAGATGGGTGAACCACTACACTACAGAAAATATTTTTTTTAAATAATTATTTAAATTTTTAAATGTTAAAAAAGCATTTTATAGGCAGTGGCAGACAGCTGACAGTACCTAAGATGGCAGACAATAGCTAGAGGGGGGATCAGGGAGGATAAGGGAGGTTGGTGGGTAATGGGGTATCCTACACTGCAGCAAATATAAAAATATATTTAAAAAAAAATATTTAATAAAAGAAAAAATTGTGTACTGAAGTGAAATGTGCTACTTGTGTTTTTTTACTTAGTAAGTAATATATTTGAAAAAAAAACATTAAAAATTAGAACTTGCTTTTTTAAAATATTAACAGCTAGATTGCAAGTTGTGCGTTTGTCTTTTAACGCTGAAAATATGGCATTTTCAGCGTTAAAACAGCACCGCAGCCATTACGGGTTTTGTCGGTATAGGTGTACCGCAAGCCTTTTAGCCTGTAACGTAACGTCAGTACCGCACTCGTAAAAATTACGTTTTTTCATGGGATTACCATAGCGCTGCCATTATGAGTTTTGCGGTGAGGCTAAAACCTGCGTTACAGCCTAAAATGATAAGATCCGTAACGCCATCTAAAAGCAGTAGTTGTGAGTTTAACTCTACAAATCTGTTACATAAAACTCATAACTAAACTGCTACAAAGTACTTTAAACACCCATAAACTACCTATTAACCCCTAAACCGAGGCCCTCCCGCATTGCAAACACTATAATACATTTATTAACCCCTAATCTGCTACTCCCAATATTGCCGCCACTTAAGAAAAATATTAACCCCTATTCCGCTGCTCCCGACATTGTCACCACTATAATAAACGTTTTAAGCCCTAATTTGCGGCCCTCCCGCATCGCAAACACTATTTAAATATAATTAACTAAACTACACATTAAAAAAATCCTAATTTTTACAAAGTATCTAAATACAAAACATAAAAAAGACTAAATTACAAAAAAATAACAAACACTAAATTATGAAAAATAAAAAAGAATTACACCTAATCTAAAAGCTCTACCAAAATAAAAAAGCCCACCACCCACCCAAAATAAAAAAAACCCTAGCCTACAATAAACTACCAATAGCCCTTAAAAGGTCCTTTTGTAGGCCATTGCCCTAAGTTAAACAGCTCTTTTACCTATAAAAAAAAATATACAAAGACCCCCCCAACAGTACAACCCACCACCCAACCAACCCCCCAAAATAAAAAACCTAACTCTTAAAAAAACCTAAGCTACCCATTGCCCTGAAAAGGGCATTTGGATGGGCATTCTTTTACAAGCCCAAACCCTAAACTAAAAAAAAAAAACCACCCAAAAAAACCCTTAAAAAAGCCTAACACTAACCCCTGATGATCCACTTACAGTTTTTGAAGTCCCTCTTGAACGATCTTCATCCCGGCAGTCCTCATCCAGGCAGCGAGAAGTCTTCATCCAGGCGGCCCCTTCTATCTTCATCCCAGCAGCGAAGTCCTCATCCAAGCGACGAGAAGTCTACATCCAGGCGGCCTCTTCATTCTTCACCCAGACGTCATCTTCTATCTTGATCCCAGCGGCGTGGAGCGGGTCCATCCTGAAGATATCCGGCGCGGAGCATCCTCTTCATATGGTCACAGCCGTAAACTAAATCTTCAATGCAAGGTACGCGATTAGGAATTAGGAATTAGAGCTGCTAAAATCCTATTGGCTGTTCAAATCAGCCAATAGGATTTAAGCAGCTTTCATTCTATTTGCTGATTCGAATCATATGGATTATATGGATTAAAAGATTCACTTTAATTCACGGCGAGTCCTCTCTTTGGACTGTTTTTTGTGTATATTTTGGGATGCACTCCGATGACTATTTAGCATAGTGAGTGCTGGACTTTTTGTATCATATATATATAATTAAAAAAATAGTTTTTATTACATAACATTATTATGAGTGTTATTGTACTTTGTAATGTACTTTTTATGTGTTTTGTGACACTTTTTTGTTTCGCGAAACAGTTAACCAGAGCTCTAAGGTTGCAATATCCCAACACGCTTTAAATTTAATTGTGCTCAAGCGATCGTGTTTACTTTCAACTTGTAATACGAGCGCTACATTTGACGTGCAAACAGCCACGATAAAGCTGATATTGCTCTTGCATAACTGTGTAAGGTGAGGAGAGGTGTCTGGAACTCAGTATGCAGGAATAACACCACAACCTGATAAGACTCAGTCAGGATAACTTAGCAACGCTTGTGAAACAATATTATTCAGCAAATAGATCAATTAGTTGCCTCTTATTCTATGCTATAAAAAGCTCTAAATATCAAAGTAAAATTCTAAAGTGAGATGATATACATTAATAAATTTGTTCATTCAACCGCAAAGTCAGTTAATTGCTAATATACCTTATATTACAGTCAAATTAGTAATAGCAAAAATAGCAAAAATGTAATGCCACATATATATAAAAGTTTTAAGCAATTCGTCACTATGTTAGCAAATAGAGAAACTGTTAGTATGCTAACCAAAAATGATGAAAAAATTAAGCACTAAGAAAATATTAGCAATGTTAAAAATAAGGACAAACAGTAAAAAGCAGATCTTAAGATGGTCATGGTAATTAATAGACTTGTGCAGCTTCGAAAAATGTTGCGGTTCGGTTCGGATCGATTTGGATCGATTCGAATTCGGAAAAATTCGAATTAATTTGTTTCGGATTCATTTGGATTCTTTCGGATTCAGGAAAAATTTGGTTCGGTTCGATTCGATACGGTTTGAATCGATTCGGAAATTCGGAATTTCGGTAAGTGTTAGGTGGATGTGCTGTGTATTACACTAGTATTATGTACTGTATATTAGGTTTAACCCATAGCAGAGTGATAAAACCTAATATACTGTACAATACTAGTGTAATACACGGCCATCCGAATCTACCGAATACATCCGAATCGATTCGGATGTATTCGAATCGATTCGGATGTATTCGATTCGATTCGAATTTATTCGGTAGATTCGGCAGTATTTTAATTCGGAAATTCAAATTTTCCGAATTTCCGAATCGATCCGAAACGAATCGCACATGTCTACTAATTAAGAGTCACTGCAATTAAAACTTGACTCTCTATAGTCCAAAATCAAGTTTGCTAGACTGTCCCAGTCTAAAACAAATTTAAAAGCACAATTAGTCTCACAGGTTTGAAGACTTCATGAAATAATTTCGTCCCAGCCAGGTTCCGGTAGTGGAGTTAATCCTCACTTCTTGTCAGGTTCTACCTTCTGGGAACGAGTGTTGCCTTCACCAAATCTGTGGGTTTCTCTTCCACAAGCTAAAAAGCTATTCCTGGATGTATAAAAACAAAACTCCGATTCAAGGTGTTTATTTAAGAACAAGCAACAACGCTACTTTAAAAATGCACTTACTAGAAGTGCGATCTTTATCACATGAAATGATTACAAATCCGTTGGGGTCTCAGTGGAAGGTTTTACACAAGTTTCCAGGTTCCGGTATAAACGCAGTCACTTTTACTGCCGTATAACCTCCTGAACTCACTCTGCTTCCTGGCTACGGATCCTCCCAATGGACAATAAAGCTCAACGCGTTTCCACCGGAGTACGCCCGGGGCTTTCTCAAGAGCATGTCAGTTAGGAGGATACCATTATATTTATACGATATCCTCCTTTTTGATTGGTCTAAATAAGTCTAACAATTATTAGTATAAATTCCATAGACCTTGTCAGGAGTAAGTTAATACATAATTCATAATTCATAATGTCTACAATCAACATTTAAAAACACAAAAACAAAATTAAAAACATTGATACAAATTCATACATCAATCAGTGCAAACTATATATTATAAACACATCAGTATACTTTCTTTAATTCATTCAAGGAAAGCTACGGCTAAAAATAAATAAAGCCATAAATAACCAACCTAAAAAACATAAATAAAAACATAAAGAAAATACTTCATGAATATACTTAATATTAAAAAATGATTATTATTGTTAATAGCTTGTTATAAGTCCTATTTGGTTAGATATTTTTTATTATTATTAGAAGTTATTTTTATAGAAAGGCTTGTACATCAAGGTCTATATTAAGACCTAAAGGAGCCAAACTTTTTAATCTATAGATCCATTCTGTCTCTTTCTGTCTTAGAGACATTAATCTATTATTGAGACTAGGCGGTATCCAGTCAATGACTTGTATGGTGAGTCCTCTTGTGTCATTTCCATGTGCTGTTCAAAAATGATTTGGCACACTATGTTTTTCAAAAGTAGTTCTGATGTTATACAGATGCTCATTGAATCTTGTTCTAACCTTTCTTTTTGTTCGCCCAATGTATATTAAATCACATTTACACCTTAGCATATATACTGTATAGGTGGATTCACAATTGCATCTTTGTTTAATATTAAAGCATTCAGTGTTATCATGATTATAGAATGTATTCCCTCTTTTCACGTGTTTACACATATTACACTTTCCTTTGTTACATCTATATGTACCCATGGGTTTAGAAAGCCAATTGCTGAGATCATTTTTACCTTTAGTCATATCAGTGTTTAATTTGCTGTTGGGTATTTCTCACTTGATTTTACTGGGAGCTAGAAAGTTCTTTACATTTCTATTCTTTCTAAAAGTAATAATTGGTTTATCTCCAATCACCTTATTAAGTAAGGGGTTGAAGACCTTCCTGATTGTATTTGCCCCCTCATTGTATGTCGTGATAAACCTCACCTGATCTTTTTTCTGGATAAAGTCTTTATCCTTTACATTTTTTAAGTTTATTACCTTCCTGAAGGAGAGTTTTCCTATCAATTTCTAATGTCCTTGCTAATACAGAGCTATCATAAACTTTTGCTATAAACTTTTTATCCAGAATTTCTGCTTCACTTTTAAAGTCTGCTATTTTAGTGCAGTTGCGTCTTATCCTGATATATTGTCTGACTGGTATATTTGATTTCCAGCTTTTAAGATGTGCACTTCTTGCATCCACAAAACTATTTTTATCAGCTAGTTTTCTATGGTTACATACCATAATTCTATTCTCTATTTTATCTCTTATTAAACTTATATCAAGAAATTCAATATTTTCATTTCAGAAATTGCCTGTGAATTTCAAATTATATCTATCTACCTTTTCAGAATGAGCTTAATAGTTTGCTCAAAGCCGCTAAAGACCAGGGAGTATTAACATTAAATGAGTTTAATTTTATCGTGTAAAAGACTCCTAAAGTGCCCACATTTTATCACCTCCCTAAGGTGCATAAAAACATGGAAAAAACCCCTGGAAGACCAATTATTTCGGGGATTGTCTCTTTATGCCATAATTTATTTGTCTGAGTATATAGATTATTTCCTTTAACCTCTTGTAAGTAAAACAAGAGCCTTTTTAAAGGATACAACGGAGGTCATTAACATTTTTGAAGGAATAAAATGGGAGGATGATTATTTGTGGGCAACTTATGATGTCTCATCGTTATACACTAATATACCGCATAAAAAGGGTCTGGAGGTAATTGAACATGCATTTTCTGGATATGATATAACAGAAGTTCACCTTAAATTTATATTGGACGCTATTGAATTTATCCTCTCTCATAACTATTTTGAATTTGAAGACAGGTTCTTTTTGCAGGTGAGGGGGACTGCAATGGGGACCACCTTTGCCCCCTCATACGTGAACCTGTTTATGGATGGTTTTGAGAGAGGATATATTTGGGATAATAATCCTTTTAGTGAGAACTTAGTAAAATACCGTAGATACATTGATGATGTAATATTATTGTGGAAAGGCACAGAGGAGGCACTTACAAACTTCACGCAACATATTAATTCAAATAGATATAATTTGAAATTCACATGCAAGAGTTAAAATAGAGAATATAATTATGGTATGTAACCACAGAAAACTAGCTGATAAAAATAGTTTTGTGGATGCAAGAAGTGCACATCTTAAAAGCTGGAAATCACAACTGCACTAAAATAGCAGACTTTAAAGTGAAGTATAAATTCTGGATAAATTTTTTTTTTAAAAAGGCTAGGATAGCTCTGTATTAGCTAAAGCTAAAACAAGGGCATTAGAAATTGATAAAAAAAACTCTCCTTCAGGATGGTAATGAACTTAAAAATGTAAAGGATAAAGACTTTATCCAGAAAAAAAGATCAGGTGAGGTTTATCACGACATACAATGAGGGGGCTAATACAATCAGGAAGGTCGTCAACAAACATTTTGGCCTACTAAAGACTGACCCCCTACTTAATAAGGTGATTAGAAATCAAGGGAGAAATACCCAACAGCAAATTAAACACTGATATGACTAAAGGTAAAAATGATCTCAGCAATTGGCTTTCTAAACCCATGGGTACATATAGATGTAACAAAGGAAAGTGTAATATGTGTAAACACGTGAAAAGAGGGAATACATTCTATAATCATGATAACACTGAATGCTTTAATATTAAACAAAGATGCAATTGTGAATCCACCTATACAGTATATATGCTAAGGTGTAAATGTGATTTAATATACATTGGGAGAACAAAAAGAAAGGTTAGAACAAGATTCAATGAGCATCTGTATAACATCAGAACTAATTTTGAGAAACATAGTGTACCAAATCATTTTAGAACAGCACATGGAAATGACACAAGAGTACTCACCATACAAGTCATTGACTGGATACCGCCTAGTGTCAATAATAGATTAATGTCTCTAAGACAGAAAGAGACAGAATGGATCTATAGATTAAAAAGTTTGGCTCCTTTAGGTCTTAATATAGACCTTGATGTGCAAGCCTTTCTCTAAAAATAACTTCTAATAATAATAAAAAATATCTAACCAAATAGGACTTATAACAAGCTATTAACAATAATAATCATTTTTTAATATTAAGTATATTCATTAAGTATTTTCTTTATGTTTTTCTTTATGTTTTTTAAGTTGGTTATTTATTGCTTTATTTATTTTTAGTCGTAGCTTTCCTTGAATGAATTGAAGAAAGTATACTGATGTGTTTATAATATATAGTTTGCACTGATTGATGTATGAATTTGTATCAATGTTTTTAATTTTGTTTTTGTGTTTTATATGTTGATTGTAGACATTATGAATTATGTATTAACTTACTCCTGACAAGGTTTATGCAATTTATACTAATAATTGTTAGACTTATTTAGACCAATCAAAAGGGAGGATATTGTATAAATATAGCGGTATCCTCCTAACTGACATGCTCTTGAGAAAGCCTGGGCGTACTCCAGGGGAAACGCATTGAGCTTTATTGTCCGTTGGGAGGATCCGTAGCCAGGAAGCAGAGTGAGTTCAGGAGGTTATACGGCAGTAAAAGTGACTGCATTTATACCGGAACCTGGAAACTTGTGTAAAACCTGCCACTGAGACCCCAACGGATTTGTAATCATTTCATGTGATAAAGATCGTACTGCTAGTAAGTGCATTTTTAAAGTAGCGTTGTTGCTTGTTCTTAAATAAACACCTTGAATCGGAGTTGCGCTGTCTCCTTTTGTTTTTATTTTTCCAGGAAATGCAGGAATAACAACCAGAAACAAGAAAGTCTTTCTAGAGTAATCTTTACTGAAGAAATGATATGCAGAAACAGATAAATCAAATAAGGGAACAGAACTGTACCAGAACAAATCATACAATGCAATATAGAACACAAGTCTCTCAACAAGCACAGAGCTCAGCGAGTACTGTTAGTAAGACATTTTGGGAAATGTCCAGGAACAGAATAGCATAAGCAAGTAGGTACAAGTCTCTCAACAAGCACAGAACTCAGCGAGTACTGCTGGTAAGATATTTTGTGAAATTTCCAGGAACAATATAGCATATGGGAGTAGTAGTTGTAGAATAAGCATATAACAAGGATCTTTGGTCTCAGTGACAGTATAAGCATACCCAAAAATATCAGCAGAGGTCTTTGGTCTCAGCAGTAGTAGAAGCATACATCAGTATTATAACAGGGATCTTTGGTCCCAGCGACAGTATAGCATACCCAAGTATGTTAGCAGAGGTCTTTGGTCTCAGCAGAAGCAGAAGCATACATCAGCATTTCAACAGGGGTCTTTGGTCCCAGCGGCAGTATAGCATGCCCAAGTATGTCAGTAGAGGTCTTTGGTCGAAGCAGTAGCATACATCAGTATTACAGCAGGGGTCTTTGGTCTCAGCGGCAGTATAACATACCCAAGTATGTTAGCAGAGGTCTTTGGTCGAAGCAGTAGCATACATCAGTATTACAACAGGGGTCTTTGGTGTCAGCGGCAGTATAGCATACCCAAGTATGTTAGCAAAGGTCTTTGGTCTCAGCAGAAGCATACATCAGCATTACAACAGGGGTCTTTGAATAAAGCAGAGGAGCAGGAACCAGACAAGCACCAATTACTCAGTGAAGTGTGAAGCACTGAGTATCCTTTTATAGGAACTCCCACACTTGTGCCTTTCAGGTGGGAGTTCCAATAATCAGTTACTGGCCCTTTAAATCTAGAGATTCGCAGCTTCTGCTGCTAACAGACTGGTCTCGGCCTCTCTCCACGTGGGATGCTGAGATGGATCACTGGGGCCTGTCTTCACTGCAACAGCAGCCAGGAGAGTGGTCAGAGACCCAGTGTTAGCTGCGACGGTGCCCGGGTAAGTCAGGGCTCCTGGCAAACTGTTAGCATGCCACTTGTAATCTGACCTATAGGGGTACATTTATCAAGCAGCGCATGCTGCATATTCCGCATGAGCCTTCTAGCTCGCCAGAAACATGATTTAAAAAGCAGCAGTCTTAAGACCGCTGCTCCTTAACTCGTCGTCACCTTTTAGGTGGCAAACTGCAATCATCCCGATCCAATACGATCAGGACGATTGACACTCCTTGCTAGCGGCTGATTGGCCCAGAATGTGTAGGGGGCGGCATTTCACCAGAAATGCTTGTGCAATGTTAAATGCCGACAGCGTATGCTGTCAGCATTTAGTGATACAGGGCGGACATGATTATCACCAGGGGTATGATAAATGTACGCCATAGTCTTTATATATATAGCACACTGATAAATTGTGAATGAAAAACTTATATGGATTCTATTCCAACATCAAATATTTTGTTGAATAAAAGATTTGATTGCTTTGTTATATTAGTTTAATTGGATATAGGTCATATTTGACTCAGATCTTTCTTTCACTCCTCACATTCAGTCCTTGGCTAAAGCCTGCCGCTTCCACCTCAATAACCTCTCTAAAATCAGACACTTCCTTACACAAGACACAACTAAGATTTTAATCCACTCTATCATCCTTTCCTGCCTCGATTACTGCAACTCTGTCCGCTCTGGTCTCCCCACCTGCCGCCTAGCTCCTTTACAATCCATAATGAATGCCTCTGCCAGGCTCATCTTCCTTACATGTCGATATTCATCTGCTGCACCACTCTGCCAATCCCTTCACTGACTTCCTCTTGCCTCTAGGATCAAACACAAAATTCTCACTCTGACATACAAAACCTTCAACTGCACTGCTCCCCCCTATATCTCAGACCTTGTCTCCAGATACTCTCCTTCCCATCCCCTTCACTCTGCTCATGACCTCCTACTCTCCTCCTCTCTTGTTACCTCATCACACTCCCGTTTACAGGACTTCTCTAGACTGGCTCCCATCTTGTGGAACTCTCTGCCTTGCTCCACAAGACTCTCCCCTAGTTTTGAAAGCTTCAAGCGCTCCCTAAAGACTCTACTGTTCAGGAATGCATACAACCTACGCTAACCATTATTTATACCAGTTCCTCTCCTCCATTGCTATCCCCTGAACCCCCTTAGCATGTAAGCCTAAGAGTCCAGCTGTTTGTAGATCACCTTCTTAAGAGCTGACTACAGCAGTGCAACTCTTGGCAGGGCCCTCTACCCATTTGATCCCTATAATTGTTTTGTTGTACTCCGCATTTGTTTATAGCGATGCAGAATCTGTTGGCGCTCTACAAATATCCAATAATAATAATAATGTAGGATTTAAAATAAAACACCTTTTAATTACAAGATATTACTATAGTCTTGTAGTAAATTAACATAACAGTTAAGTGTGGCAACTTTCTCTGTACATTGACACCTTTTTTGTTGCACTTGTTTTTCGATGTCCCAATTCCCCCCACCTCTTTCATTATTCAGAGGAAGACTTGTTAATAGAGTAGACACAGCTCGTCACTGTCATTTTGTTAGCCAAACTTGTATTGTTTTGCTGCTCCTTTATCTAATCACCTCTTCTGCAGCCAAGTAAGGACAGATATGTAGCAGGCATAGGTGTGTGAAGTTTGCAGTGTGGTACTACTAATTTTCAGAACTGGTAAATTCAAAACTTAAAAGCTATATTACAAGAAATGGGGGGGGGGGAATAAATATTGCAAGCATAATGAAAGCTTTTTGGGGGGGGCTTACTACACAATTTAACTTTTTGTATTAAAATCTTAAAGTGGTTCACAACTCTTTAAAGTGATGCTAAACTTTCCACTTTTTGGAATCAGATCCTGGATTTTAGTGATAATTTAAATGGACTTTAATTGATTACTTCTAATGAAGATGCGCTATAACTAACTTTTTAATCTTGCCATTCTAATCTGCAAACTCCCGCCGCCCACTTCAAAAGTATCATTTTTTCTGAGCTAACAGTTTGAAATGTTCTCCAATTAGAGCTCTAGCCATATGACACTTTTATTGTAGCTGGAGTGCTGATTGGAGAACAGTTCATACCATTAGCTCACAAAAAAAATATTACTTTTGAAGTGGGCAGCATGAGCGTGCGGTATTAGAATGGCTAGATTAAAAAGTAGGTTATAGCGCATCTTCATTAGAAGTGATCAATTAAAGTCCATCTAAAATATCATTAACATTCAGGATCTGATAATAAAAAGTGGAAAGTTTACCATCACTTTAAACTCCTAAAAGAATAAACAACAGATTGGAAATTTTTTTTAATAATGTACCATCTGTAATTAAAGGAGAATGAAGCAAATCTGCATATTATGTTTATTTACGTTATGCACTTTACTGGTACAACCTAAGATATTTCACATTGTAAGCAGAAAAATCAGTCAACAAATATACTTGTACATTTTGAGTTTAATGACATTTAGCCATTAGAAATATTAGCCTTGTCATCTTTTTCTCAACATAAATTCCTTGAGTTCTATGAAATTTTCCTTTTCATCATTTTCTGAACATAAATACCTGATTATTGTGCCATTTAATCAGAGTTCGTCTGAGGGTTACTGTATTCCGGAAGTTTCCCACTGTGAGAAATGGACCTCTTGCATCAAATCTCCAATTTAAGATGTCATAGCCGATATCTGGATTTCCATCAGCATCAAAGACGAGATCTCCAAAGTTAAACTTGGGATTCTTTAACTCTAACAAAATCTAAAACAAAGTACATTTAATACTAAATAATATATTCAGTTTAAAGAGAGATTGTACTTAAGTTTTTATCATATATATGAATGATAATGCTTGTTTATATATATATATATGGCGTCGTTTACAAGTGGAGCACAATAATATTAGCTCTTTTGCAATATAATAACGATTCACTTTAGGCCTTAAAAAGAACACCCTGCATTATCCATTAAATGTAAAGTGCTAATAGCGCATCCTGCACTATCCATTAAATGTAAAGTGCTAATAGAACACCCTGCACTATCCATTACTAGTAAAGTGCTAATAGCGCACCCTGTACTATCCATTACTAGTAAAGTGCTAATAGCGCACCCTGCACTATCCATTACTAGTAAAGTGCTAATAGCGCACCCTGCACTATCCATTACTAGTAAAGTGCTAATAGCGCACCCTGTACTATCCATTACTAGTAAAGTGCTAATAGCGCACCCTGTACTATCCATTACTAGTAAAGTGCTAATAGCGCACCCTGCACTATCCATTACTAGTAAAGTGCTAATAGCGCACCCTGTACTATCCATTACTAGTAAAGTGCTAATAGCACACCCTGCTCTATCCATTACTAGTAAAGTGCTAATAGCGCACCCTGCACTATCCATTACTAGTAAAGTGCTAATAGCACACCCTGCACTATCCATTACTAGTAAAGTGCTAATAGCACACCCTGCACTATCCATTACTAGTAAAGTGCTAATAGCGCACCCTGCACTATCCATTACTAGTAAAGTGCTAATAGCGCACCCTGCACTATCCATTACTAGTAAAGTGCTAATAGCGCACCCTGCACTATCCATTACTAGTAAAGTGCTAATAGCACACCCTGAACTATCTATTAAATGTAAAGTTCTAATAGCGCTCCCTGCACTATCCATTACTAGTAAAGTGCTAATAGCACACCCTGAACTATCTATTAAATGTAAAGTGCTAATAACAAACCCTGCATTATCCATTAAATGTAAAGTGCTAATAGCACACCCTGCACTATCCATTACTAGTAAAGTGCTAATAACACACCCTGCACTATCCATTAAATGTAAAGTGCTAATAGCATACCCTGCACTATCCATTTAATGTAAAGTGCTAATAGCGCACCCTGCACTATCCATTACTAGTAAAGTGCTAATAACACACCCTGCACTATCCATTAAATGTAAAGTGCTAATAGCACACCCTGCACTATCCATTACTAGTAAAGTGCTAATAACACACCCTGCACTATCCATTACTAGTAAAGTGCTAATAGCGCACCCTGCACTATCCATTACTAGTAAAGTGCTAATAGCACACCCTGCACTATCCATTACTAGTAAAGTGCTTATAGCGCACTCTGCATTATCCATTACTAGTAAAGTGCTAATAGCGCACCCTGCACTATCCATTTAATGTAAAGTGCTAATAGTGCACCCCGCACTATCCATTAAATGTTAGGTGCTAATAGCGCACCCTGCACTATCCATTACTAGTAAAGTGCTAATAGCGCACCCTGTACTATCCATTACTAGTAAAGTGCTAATAGCGCACCCTGCACTATCCATTACTAGTAAAGTGCTAATAGCACACCCTGCACTATCCATTTAATGTAAAGTGCTAAAAGCGCAACCTGCGCTATCCATTAAATGTTAGGTGCTATTAGCGCACCCTGCACTATCCATTACTGGTAAAGTGCTAATAGCACACCCTGCACTATCCATTAAATGTTAGGTGTTAATAGCGCACCCTGCACTATCCATTTAATGTAAAGTGCTAATAGCACACCCTGCACTACCCATTACTAGTAAAGTGCTAATAGCACACCCTGCACTATCCATTAAATGTTAGGTGCTAATAGCACACCCTGCACTTTCCATTAAATGTAAAGTGCTAATAGCACACCCTGCACTATCCATTAAATGTAAAGTGCTAATAGCGCACCCTGTACAATCCATTTAATGTAAAGTGCTATTAGCGCATCCTGCACTATCCATTACTAGTAAAGTGCTAATAGCACACCCTGCACTATCCATTAAATGTTAGGTGCTAATAGCGCACCCTGCACTATCCATTACTAGTAAAGTGCTAATAGAGCACCCTGCACTTCCCATTAAATGTAAAGTGCTAATAGCACACCCTGCACTATCCATTACTAGTAAAGTGCTAATAGCACACCCTGCACTATCCATTTAATGTAAAGTGCTAATAGCACACCCTGCACTATCCATTACTAGTAAAGTGCTAATAGCACACCCTGCACTATCCATTACTAGCAAAGTGCTAATAGCACACCCTGCACTATCCATTACTAGTAATGTGCTAATAACACACCCTGCACTATCCATTACTAGTAAAGTGCTAATAGCACACCCTGCACTATCCATTACTAGCAAAGTGCTAATAGCACACCCTGCACTTTACATTAAATGTAAAGTGCTAATAGTGCACCCTGCACTATCCATTACTAGTAAAGTGCTAATAACACACCCTGCACTATCCATTTAATGTGAAGTGCTAATAGCGCACCCTGCACTATCCACTACTAGTAAAGTGCTAATAGCGCACCCTAAACTATCTATTAACTGTAAAGTGCTAATAGCGCACCCTGCACTATCCATTACTAGTAAAGTGTTAATAACACACCCTGCACTATCCATTAAATGTAAAGTGCTAATAGCACACCCTGCACTATCCATTACTAGTAAAGTGCTAATAACACACCCTGCACTATCCATTACTAGTAAAGTGCTAATAGCGCACCCTGCACTATCCATTACTAGTAAAGTGCTAATAGCGCACCCTGCACTATCCATTACTAGTAAAGTGCTAATAGCACACCCTGCACTATCCATTACTACTAAAGTGCTAATGGCACACCCTGCACTATCCATTACTAGCAAAGTGCTTATAGCGCACTCTGCATTATCCATTACTAGTAAAGTGCTAATAGCGCACCCTGCACTATCCATTTAATGTAAAGTGCTAATAGCGCACCCTGCACTATCCATTAAAAGTTAGGTGCTAATAGCGCACCCTGCACTATCCATTACTAGTAAAGTGCTAATAGCGCACCCTGCACTATCCATTACTAGTAAAGTGATAATAGCACACCCTCCACTATCCATTTAATGTAAAGTGCTAATAGCGCACCCTGCACTATCCATTAAATGTTTGGTGCTAATAGCGCACCCTGCACTATCCATTACTAGTAAAGTGCTAATAGCACACCCTGCACTATTCATTAAATGTTAGGTGCTAATAGCGCACCCTGCACTATCCATTACTAGTAAAGTGCTAATAGCACACCCTGCACTATCCATTACTAGTAAAGTGCTAATAGCACACCCTGCACTATCCATTTAATGTAAAGTGCTAATAGTGCACCCTGCACTATTCATTAAATGTTAGGTGCTAATAGCTCACCCTGCACTATCCATTACTAGTAAAGTGCTAATAGCACACCCTGCACTATCCATTACTAGTAAAGTGCTAATAGCACACCCTGCACTATCCATTACTAGTAAAGTGCTAATAACACACCCTGCACTATCCATTACTAGTAAAGTGCTAATAGCACACCCTGCACTATCCATTGCTAGTAAAGTGCTAATAGCACACCCTGCACTATCCATTACTAGTAAAGTGCTAATAGCACACCCTGCACTATCCATTACTAGCAAAGTGCTAATAGCACATGCTGCAATATCCATTACTAGTAAAGTGCTAATAACACACCCTGCACTATCCATTACTAGTAAAGTGCTAATAGCACACCCTGCACTATCCATTACTAGTAAAGTGCTAATAGCACACCCTGCACTATCCATTACTAGTAAAGTGCTAATAGCACATGCTGCACTATCCCTTAATAGTAAAGTGCTAATAGCACATCCTGCACTATCCATTACTAGTAAAGTGTAAATAGTGCACCCTGCACAATTGATTGTGCTTCACTTGTAATCTAGCCCTATATCAGAATCCAGCATTTTGTCACATCCATCACAGTGTACAAAGGAAACGGATAAAATCACTCTGATGTCTTTAATAGCAAAACATTGACATGAAAATATATTGCTCTAAATGCACCTTATATTTGAGACTGTTGGTTTTAATTTCTACCTTTTACTATCAAACTACCCTACATCCCTGTACAGCTACAACACTTTTTGGGCTATGCCAATAGTGTATATATTTATAATAAAAAAAATTAGCAGATAGGGTCAAATTGTTATTCACAAAAACAAATACATTTTATCCAATATTTGTTCACAAAGTTATTTGGAATTAGTTTGCTTATGAAAATATGTTTTGGCTGCTTCATTCTATAGGATTTTTTTCAGGACAGCAGCTAAAACCTAAAGTGCTTCTGCTACAAGCCAGCAGTAGCACAAAAATTTTTTAAATTATTGTTAATATTTATTATTATTTTTTTTTTTATTTTTTTTTTAAGAGGGGTCAGGATTTTTAAGCGCAAAAGTGAAACATACATACAAAATGGCTGACACAGGAATCAGTAAACTGACATGGACATTGCTGGTTCATTATTAAATAAAGTATATTTAAAGCTTTTCCTACAGAAAAATCTTTCTTGCCATTAGAGTAACAGTTTTAACCACATGACTGAATCAACTAAATTGTTTCTCTTATGAATTAATTTCTTTTTTTCTTTTTTGTTAATGGAACCGTTTATTTACAGTTTACAGTTGAATGCAACAAATATGTAAACTTCTGTGTTTTACCAAAGCTGAATGCGCTTGTCTAATTTATATGGTTAAATGTACATGTTTACCCAATACCTTATCCAAGAAACGTACTGTTAAAGGAACATGGTGCTGTAAATGTCTTGCTGTTATCTGTTCCCAATGATCTACTTTTATGAGTTGGAATGTATCATATTGTTTAAAAAATTAAATTGCTCTTTTACCTTTATTTTGACATTTAAAGGAATAGTCTAGTCAAAATTGAACTTGCATTATTCATATAGAGCATAACATTTTAAGCAACTTTCTAGTTTACTCATATTATCAATTTTTCTTTGTTCTCGTGGTATCTTTATTTGAATGTAAGCTAAGGAACCGGCCCATTTTGGGTTCAGCACCTGGGCAGTGCTTGCTGATTGGTGGCTACATTTAGACACCAATCAGAAAGTGCTACCAGGTGCTGAACCGAAAATGGGCCGGCTCCTATGCTTAGATTCTTGCTTTTTCAAATAAAGATAAGAAGAGAATGAAGAAAAATTGCTAATAGGAGTAAATTAAGAAAGTTTTTTTAAATTGCATGCTCTATCTGAATCATGAAAGTTTAATTTTGGCTAGACTATTGCTTTAAAATAGCTGTTGTATCCATATACCTACCTATGTTTATCATACAAATACATTAGTATTCTATATCAAAAATCTATATAAATAAGAGGCAGAGAGCAGCAATCAATTTCCCAGTGGGTGTTGGAAGATATAGGAAGATACAAGTAATAAAAGTATTGGCTATTGTGTATAGACAGAGAGATAAGATAACGAGGCCTTAATGTATAGTCTGATATTTCTGCAGGCTCAGTCCATTTATATGGAAATGTTCTTAAGAAGTAAAGATTGAGGCTTCAATCATCAAAAACAGCTATTTCATAAACAATGATAAACATAAAGGAACATTTACCTCATACATTGTATACTCTGCAGCTACTATATCAAGTCACTGGGGAAATATTAAGGGCTACATTATGAGTGAAGCATCATTTAACGCTCTCGCTCGAGCATTAACTCTGCTAGAAGTAAGCTTTTTAGTGGCATCGGGTTGCACTCGTATTATGAGTTGAAAGTAAACTGTTTTGGCTTGCACGCTAACCTGACAAGCGCAAAAAGCCAAACTTACAATATCACGCTGCGATAACCTATTCCCCCCATATAAATTAATGGAGAAAACACCTTACTCACGTGCAAACCCGATCCCATATTCTTATGTGCGCTAACCCGACATGAAAATATGAATATCTCACATTCTAATGTTTTTCACATAGAAGAATATATTCCATTTATACATAAATATATTCTAAGTATTTATAAATAAATATTCCTTTATATATCTATACCTATATATAATCATCTATATGTATGTGTATATATATATATATAAATAAAGTTTTTTTGGTACAAAAATATATATAGGTATAGATATATAAAGGAATATTTATTTATAAATACTTAGAGCATATTCTGTGCAGAACATAAGAATGTGAAATATTTACAGTAAATACACACTATAACACAGTCACTTTATTAAATATGACTATTGCATAAATATGTTTATACATAGTGTGACATAAAGTCTGGTTTGGTGATAGAGGGAGTATATATTAGACCAAGTTTAATACATTTCCCTTTACCATTTTGCTAAGAAACCCCAGGGAAGTGATTAGTGTTTTTAGTTGTGAATACCTTACAGCTGTTAAAGACAATTACACGCAGGTGTGGCTCATGATTACTGCTCCTAGGGTTTAAAAGGGAAGCATTTCTCTAGCTAAGTAGATTACAGCCAGACAGGAGGCCTGATATGATGTGTTGTGAAAAATATGATGTACTAAAACTTTAACTGGATTGTCCTCTATTGCATTTAAACCCTAGAAGACAGTGGTTGCCAAAGGTTCTTGTTACATATGGTGGAGAAGGCGGGCCGCCACATTTTATGTCTGTGGGTTTTATAATTTGCAAACAACATGGAGGAAGTTATTAAAGCACTGATTCAGTCTACCGCTGTGCAACAGGAGGCCAACAGAAAAGCTGCTGAAAACAGTGCAGCTCTGCAGCAGTTGGTGTTGGCACAGACCGAGAACGCTATGATTATGGCAAAAACACAGAAAGAGAGTACTGATGTGCTGGTGCAACAGATGGTCACATTTCAAGCAGAAACATTCAGGAAGGTTTGTGAGGAACAGCAGAATGCCACATGTACGTTGCGGCAAGAGATTCAAGCTATATCTGAGAGACTGAGCTCTGATCCTGCTGGTGGCTGTCAAGGCTCTAAAGTTATACGAGCTAGTCACTATATTCAAAAGATGTCTGCAGCGGACGATGTTGAGGCGTACCTTCTTGCCTTTGAGAGAACAGCAGAAAGAGAAGGATGGCCAGCAGATGAGTGGGCGAGCATACTTGCACCTTTTTTGAGTGGGGAACCTCAAAAAGCCTACTTTGACCTAGAGCCGGAGCAAGCCAGTGACTATGACAAGCTAAAGGCTGAGATCCTGGCATGCCTAGGAGTGACTTCTGCAGTATGTGCTCAAAGATTCCACTCTTCAAAATATGCATCTGATAAAGCTGCAAGATCACTGATGTTTGACCGCATTCACCTTGCCAGGAAATGGCTGAAACCAGAGGTTAACTCCACTAATAAGATTGTGCAGTTATTGGTGATGGATCGCGTTCAATGAGGATTACCTGCTTCCCTGCATCGATGGGTCAGTCAGGGTTACCCTCAAACTGCAGACCAACTGATTGCTCTAGTGGAAAGGTATATTGCGGCAGGAGAAGTTTTGCATCTACCTCCAGCAAATTTACCCTCCTCTCCTATTTGCCAGAACTCTACATGAACTGGTAAGACTGGTCAAGGGGGAAGGGGGGTGAGAGACCAGCAGTTATATTTACAAGATACAAGGGACACTCCTCTGGGAGATAGAGGAACATTTAAATATAACAAACCTGGAAGGAAATCTAATTAAAGTATTACATATTTTAAGTGTAATTAGGTTGGTCATGTTGCCAGAGACTGTGCCCTTAAAGATGAACTGATGGACTATAGTACAAGTGATAATACAGGGCCGCACTCATTTTTGTCTAACTGTATTCATCCTGATAATAGTGATGTCGCTCACATGTGTTTGGTGACTGTAAATGATAGAATGTGTAAAGCATTACTTTATTCAGGTAGTATGGTTACATTCGTGGCAAAATGTATAGTACCTGATGTGAATATAGATCATATACATAAAATGGGTATTCTTTGTGTTCATGGTGATAAACGTGAATATGCTACAGCTGATGTAAATTTCAAAACACAATGTGGTTCTTTAAAACATCAGGTAGGTGTAGCACCCAAATTTGCTCATGAGGTGGTGATAGGAAGAGATTTTCCTAAGTTTTTTTTAATTACTTTACTTTAATAGTAAATTCAGCTAAGGAGTCCAAAGGGAATTAAACAATTGAGGATTTTGTGTTTCCTTTTTCTGAAATTGATTTGGACGAAAACAGTAAAGGTAAAACATATTGTCCTATGTCTGTATTGATAGGAGACCAGTCTCTCCAAAATAATGAGCCAGGTGTTAGTACAGAAAGCAATGATGATTTATTAGATTTGGAGGTTAATTGTGGTAATTTAAAAGTGCCCAATGGGAGGATACCACTTTGGCTGAAGCAAGAAATGATATCCGGGTTGTAAATGGTGTTATTTCACAGCCAGAAATTCCATTACCTTATCCTCACTTTGAAGTAAATAATAACCTGCTATACAGAATAGACAAAAAGGGCACAGATATTGTTAAACAGTTGTTGGTACCTCAAGTTTTTTGTAATACAGTGTTAAATCTTGCACATAGTCCCATACTAGGGGGGCACCTAGGAATGGATAAGACTAAAGAAAGGGTCCTTAGAAGGTTTTACTGGCCAGGTGTGTTTAAGGCCGTTAATAATTATTGCTCTTCATGTCCCAAGTGCCAGCTAACTGCTCCCACTAAGGATTTTCATAGTCCATTAGTGCCTTTACCAATCGTTGATGTGCCATTCGAAAGAATTGCCATGGACTTGATAGGTCCACTGGTGAAGTCAGCCAGAGGACACCAGTATATACTGGTTGTCCTGGATTATGCAAACCGTTATCCTGAGGCAGTACCCCTACGTAATAGTTCTGCAAAAGTTATAGCAAAGGAACTTATGCTTATGTTTAGTAGAGTGGGTATACCCAAGGAAATGTTGACAGATCAAGGGACTTCTTTTATGTCTAAGGTTACAAAAGAATTGTGTAAACTGCTCCATATTAGGCATCTGAAAACTTCAGTATATCCCCCTCAAACTGATGGGCTGGTAGAGAGGTTCAATAAGACCCTAAAGAGTATGTTACGGAAGGCAATTGATGTGGATGGAAAAAATTGGGACCTTTTATTGCCTTATTAAAAGTTTTCTATCAGGGAAGTTCCTCAGGCCTCAACAGGGTTTTCACCTTTTTAACTTTTGTATGGTCAACATCCACGTGGGTTATTTGATATTGTTAAAGAGACATGGGAACAGGAAACTACACGCTATAGAAGTGTTATTGAGCATATATCTCAAATGCAGGATCAATGGAGGCTGTCATGCCCATAGTTAGGGAACATATGGGAAAAGCCCAAGAAGCACAAAAACACAGTTATAATCGAAATTCTAGGGTTAGAGTGTTTCAGCCTGGTGACAAGGTACTAGTTTTAGTCCCTACAGTAGAAAATAAATTTTTGGCTACTTGGCATGGCCCATATGAGGTCATTGAAAAGGTGGGTGATGTAAACTATAAGCTGAATCAGCCAGGGAGAAGAAAACCTGAGCAGATATATCACATTAATTTACTGAAGCCCTGGAAGGATTGGGAGGTTTTGTGTGTGGTAAATACAACAGTGATACCGGTTGCTGAGCCAGAGGTAAATGTTTCTGAAACCATATCTGTGCATCTAAAGCAAGAGGTCAAGGACTTTATTAGAAGGAACAGAGAGTTTTTTTCCATGATGCCAGGGAGAATTAACATAATTAAACATGACATAGTTTCAGTACCAGGGAAAAATGTTTGCCTTAAACCCTATAGAGTTCCTGAAGCCCGTAGGGATGCTATTAAATTGGAGGTGGAAAAAATGCTAAAGCTTGGGGTGATTGAAGAATCATACAGTGATTGGAGCAGTCCAATTGTGTTAGTTCCTAAACCGGATGGTACTTTACGATTTTGTAACGATTATCATAAATTAAATTGTATTTCAAAATTTGATACCTACCCAATTCCTAGAGTTGATGAGTTAATAGAAAAACTAGGAAAAGCACGTTATTTAACAACAATTGATTTAACGAAAGGCTATTGCCAGGTACCCCTCACTGACCAGGCAAAGGAGAAAACTGCTTTTTCAACTCCAGATGGGTTGTTTCAGTATACAGTTTTGCCATTTGGGTTACATGGTGCTCCTGCAACATTTCAGAGAATGATGGATAGAATTCTAAAGCCCCATGTTTGTTATGCTGCAGCGTATCTTGATAATGTAATCATTTATAGTACAGATTGGGAATCACATATCCCAAAAGTTCAGGCAGTTCTTGACTCCATTTTCTCTGCTGGCTTAACTGTGAATCCTTCAAAATGTACCATAGGTTTAGAGGAAGCAAAGTACTTGGAATATACAATTGGGAGAGGATTAGTTAAGCCACAGACAACTAAAACAGAAACCATACAAAACTGGCCTCAGCCCTTATCTAAGAAACAAATTAGAGCTTTTTTGGGTTTGACTGGATATTATAGAAGGTTTATTCCAGATGTGATATTCTGTATTTACTCTGTTACAATTATGAATATAGTTTTGGATCTCAATTGCAGTGTTGAATAAAATGAGTTTGTTCCACCTGAGTTTCTGTATTCAATGTGGATGAATACAGATTAACTATCAGTGAAAAGTTATTAAAGGTTAAAGTTAAACTGGGCACAATGTAACAACACAAAGGCTCTGGTGTTATAGTAAACAAAGTCTCTGTTAGTTAGTTCAGGCAAGGTGTTACCTTGTATCAGATAGTGTAGAGATGGAAACAATCCTATTCAGACTTGCTGACAGGCTGCTGACACACTGAATCAGAGTAGGCTGCACTGAAGCTGAATGAACAGAGAGTGATGTCACAAAAGGGGGTGTGGCTAAGTTCCGGTTTTACAATCCAGTTTTCCTCTTTCTAATTGCTTTGGTTTTCTTCTGGTTAGATGACTTGTACTCAGGAAACAACCACTAAGTGCAAGTGGAGTTGTGGCAAGAAGGGAGCGCAAGATTTTGTAATAGGAAGGTGTTCTGTGAAATATGTTGCGGTCCAATGTAGCTTCAGAAACTGCAGGGGCAATAAATGCTGCAGTAGTAGAGAGGAGTTTTAATCCTTAGTTCAGATGTCCAAGTGGCTTAGAAAAAGGAGATTATGTTAGGTTTGTATCCTAAGAAACAACTGCACATACACCTGCTAGGAAGCAGTTTCAATACTAAGCACCTGTTTACAGGAAACAGGATACTCTTAAAGACAAAGTGGGAAGGGCTATGAAATGACTGACAGGAGACCTGACATGACCCCCCACCTAAGCAAGCTGTCCCACAGCTTGAGGCCGGGGACGATCCGGATTTCGCCTATGGAATTGTGCCACCAAGGAAGAGGTGTCATCTTCCTCGGTGTAGTTCTTCCAGCGCACCAAATACTGGAGTTCGCCCCTGGAAATCCTAGAATCCACCAGACTTTCAACTTCATACTCCAGCAAATCGGAAGGAACTGAAGTAGATGAAGCATTTGGAGTAGATACTCTAGTTGGTTTTGCCGGTTTCAGTAGTGATACATGAAAGGTTGGATGAAGTTTTGATGATGGAGGCAATGTCAAAGTGACTGCATTCTGGTTAACGACCTTGGCAATAGGAAAGGGTCCAATAAACAGACTACCAAGTTTTTTACTGGGTACTTGCATTTTTAAATTCTTGGTGGATAACCAAACAAGATCTCCAACCTGATAGTTTGGTGATGGTCTTCTACGCAGATCATAGTATCGTTTTTGGGTCTCTTGTGCAGCAATTATGTTGTGTCGGATTTGTTTGAATATTTCAAGTAGTGAATTATGGAACTCATCAACCAATGGTGAAGGTGATGGAAGTGAATCAGTCAGAAGTATTTGAGGATGATATCCATAATTCGCAAAGAACTGAGATAATTTAGTTGAAGAATTGGTATTATTGTTATAAGCGAATTCTGCTAGATGAATGTGTTGGAGCCAATCTTGTTGATGTTGAGAACAATAGCAGCGAATGTACTGTTCAAGCCATTGATTAAGTTTCTCAGTTTGGCCATTGGTCTGAGGATGGAATGAAGTGGAATATCTATGGTCTATTTGGAGTTTGTCACACAATTTTCTCCAAAATTGAGAGGTGAATTGAGTTCCACGATCAGTGGTGATTCTACGTGGGATCCCGTGATATTTGACAACATGTTTCATGAATAAATCTGCAGTTTCTGTAGATGTAGGTAATTTGTGGAAGGGTATAAAGTGACCCATCTTCGTAAAGAGATCTATGACTACCAGAATGGTGTTCTGTTTGCCAGAAGGAGGTAAGTCGACAATAAAATCCATTCCTATATGTTCCCAAGGTTTGGTAGATGGAGTGATAGGCATTAAGAGTCCGTAAGGTTTCTGTCTTTCTGGTTTGGTAGTAACACATACATGACAGGTGTCTACATATTCTGTAATGGACCTCCTCATAGCTGGCCACCAAAACTGGCTTGCTATGATTGCTATAGTTTTATTCACTCCGAGATGACCAGAGATGGGAGAATCATGGTACATTTTAAGTATAGGTTCAACTAATATGTCAGGTAGGTAAAGTTGTTCACCATGATAATATAATCCATTGGTATGCTTTGTTACCAAAGAATGTGGAAGCTCTTTGTCGTCGGTAAGTGCTTTGCGTAAAGATGTTATGAAATCCTGTTGTGTTGACAGATGGATAAAACGTTCTGCTGGAATGATAAAAGATGGATTTGTGCTTTGTGTTGGTTTGGTATCCTTTCTTGACAAAGCATCGGCTTTGCCATTCTTACTGGCTGGTCGATACATGATATGAAAATCAAAACATGAGAAGTAAAGGCTCCATCGAACCTGTCTTGCAGATAGTGTTTTGTTTTTTTGAAGAAACTCTAAATTTCTGTGGTCTGTATATATGAGTATTGGAGTAGAAGTCCCCTCAAGCAGGTGTCTCCAGTGTTCCAATGAGTTTCTTATTGCCAAAAGCTCCTTGTCTCCAATGGAGTAATTCATCTCAGCAGCAGTCATCACCTTAGAATAAAAAGAGACTGGATGAATGGGGGAATCTATCGTTTCTCTTTGCGTGAGTACTGCACCAACTGCAAAGTCAGATGAATCCACTTCTAGGATATACTGCAGCTTTGGGTTTGGAAAACGTAATATAGGTGCAGATGTAAAACAATGTTTTAGGTATGAAAATGTTTCGGCAGCGCTAGGTGTCCAACGGAACGGAGTAGTCGAGCTGATAAGTTGTGTGAGAGGTCTTGCAATCTTGGAGTAGTTTTTTATAAATTTTCTGTAATAGTTTGCAAATCCCAAAAAACGTTGCAATTCTTTTTTAGTAGCGGGTTCTTTCCATTCTAAGACTGTCTGGACTTTGTTGTCTTGCATTTGGATCCCAGTTGGACTGATATGGTATCCAAGAAATGACACCTCCTTAGTATGGAACAAACACTTCTCTGGCTTAGCGTATAATTGATGAGATCGAAGTCTTGTCAAAACCTTCCTGACATCCTTAACATGTTGCTCCATAGTGTCTGAATATATAAGGATGTCATCAAGATAAATGACAATGCATACATCAAGTAGATCTCTGAATATTTCCTTGATGAAATGCTGGAAAGTGGCTGGCGCATTACATAAACCAAACGGCATTACCAGATACTCGAATAAACCGTATCTGGTTCTAAATGCCGTCAGCCACTCATCCCCTTCTCGTATGCGGATTAAATTATATGCGCCACGTAGATCGAGCTTTGTGAATATTTTAGCATCTTGTAGGCGTTCTATGAGTTCCGGTATCAAAGGTAGCGGATACCTGTTTTTGATTGTTCTTTTATTGAGTTCTCGATAGTCTATGA
The DNA here is from genome assembly GCF_027579735.1 of Bombina bombina. Classification (NCBI taxonomy): domain Eukaryota; kingdom Metazoa; phylum Chordata; class Amphibia; order Anura; family Bombinatoridae; genus Bombina; species Bombina bombina. The sequence continues at coordinate 119,393,379 of NC_069506.1, forward strand.
TAGGTCTTAAAGACAAGTCCTTGTTCCTTACGAAGAACATTCCCGCTCCCGCGGGTGAGGTAGACGGTCTGATAAATCCTTTCCTCAGATTTTCTTAAAGATATTCTTTCAAATGTGCCAACTCTGGCGGGCTGAGTGAGTATAGGTGTCCAAACGGTATGGATGACCCTGGTATTAACTCAATTGGGCAATCGTACTTGCGATGAGGTGGTAAAGTTTCTGCCATCTTTTTGCTGAACACGTCCTGAAAAATCAGTATATTGAGGGGGTAGTGTCGGAATAGGATCTGGAATTTGTATTAGTATATCCCTTGGGTAACAGGTTTGTTGACAATAAGTGGAGTTTAGTTCAACAGCTAGAGTTTTCCAGTTTATGCCAGGTTGGTGCAGCCGCAACCAATCTAAGCCTAGTACCATGGGAAACAAAGGTGAAGGCAATACATCGAAAACAATATACTCTGTGTGACCAGTGTGAGTTGTAACTAATAATGGTATAGTACTGTGTGTTATAGGACCTGTGGATATTGTAGTACCATCAATAACTCTAATTACAACAGGAGTTTGCTTAACCACTAGTGGAATTTTATTATTTACAGTGAAAGTCCTATCTATGTAGTTTCCTGTAGCTCCTGAATCTATGATGGCATCAATCCTCGTTCGGTTTTGGTCCCACTGTAAAAATAGACATAGATGACAGTAAGTTGGCAGTAAGATGACAGTAAGTTGGTTTTAGATCTTTAGGCATAACAGAATGTTTATAAGTAAATTTACTTCTCTTTGTACGGATAAGTAGTGGGCAATCCTTCACACTGTGATTAGGGTTAGCACAGTACATACATAGTTGTTGTGCTCTACGACGGCTCCTCTCTTCTGACGTCAGGGGTCCTCGAATAACCCCGATGTCCATTGCTTCTGGATTACTTTTTGATATTGCTTGGGGATTAGGAGACTCTGAATAGTGAATTCGAGGTAGCTACGGCGTGTACTCTGAGGATTGACGCTCTGCCTTCCTCTCTCTGAGACGCCTATCTATTTGCACAACTAACTTCATTAAATCTTCTAGCTCGTCTTTTATTGGATCAGACAACCCAAGCCTGAAGTGATTTTTCAGCGCTACTGAATTCCACTGTGAATCTGTGGCGTAATGTTTAAATTCAGTGAGGTATTCTTCTGCATTTTTCTTTCCTTGTTTTAACGCTCTCATTCTTGTTTCAGCTGTGTTCTGGATGTTGATATCCTGATACAGATCATCCATTGCTTCATAGAATTCATCAAGAGAGCTTAAAATAGGATCATCATTTTCATAGAATTGGTCGGCCCATGCCCTGGGTTCTCCACATAAAAAGGATATTATGGTTAATACCTTTATTTTATCAGTATTATATGTTTTATTTCTTAAATCAAATAACAAATTGCAAGCATTTTTAAACTGTCTATAGAGCTTCCTGTCACCATGAAACATATCTGGTTGAGATACTAATGGTTCTGGGATAGTTTCAGCATGACCTGATTTTTGTTGTATTGAATCCTTTTATTATTTTATGCAAAGTTTGATTTTCTAGCTGAATTTCCCTTAACCCTTGATTAAGTTGATCCACACATTGAGAAAGTGAATAAACATACTGAGGCAGCTCTGCTGGATCCATTTCACTGTTTGGCTTAGTATTATGTGATATTCTGTGTTTACTCTGTTACAATTATGAATATAGTTTTGGATCTCAATTGCAGTGTTGCATAAAATGAGTTTGTTCCACCTGAGTTTCTGTATTCAATGTGGATGAATACAGATTAACTATCAGTGAAAAGTTATTAAAGGTTAAAGTTAATCTGGGCACAATGTAACAACACAAAGGTTCTGGTGTTATAGTAAACAAAGTCTCTGTTAGTTAGTTCAGGCAAGGTGTTACCTTGTATCAGATAGTGTAGAGATGGAAACAATCCTTTTCAGACTTGCTGACAGGCTGCTGACACACTGAATCAGAGTAGGCTGCACTGAAGCTGAATGAACAGAGAGTGATGTCACAAAAGGGTGTGTGGCTAAATTCCGGTTTTACAATCCAGTTTTCCTCTTTCTAATTGCTTTGGTTTTCTTCTGGTTAGTTGACTTGTACTCAGGAAACAACCACTAAGTGCCAGTGGAGTTGTGGCAAGAAGGGAGCGCAAGATTTTGTAATAGGAAGGTGTGCTGTGAAATATGTTGCGGTCCAATGTAGCTTCAGAAACTGCAGGGGCAATAAATGCTGCAGTAGTAGAGAGGAGTTTTAATCCTTAGTTCAGATGTCCAAGTGGCTTAGAGAAAGGAGATTATGTTAGGTTTGTATTCTAAGAAACAACTGCACATACACCTGCTAGGAAGCAGTTTCAATACTAAGCACCTGTTTACAGGAAACAGGATACACTTAAAGACAAAGTGGGAAGGGCTATGAAATGACTGACAGGAGACCTGACACCAGATTTTGCTACAATAGCTGCTCCTTTAACTGATCTTTCGAAGGCAAAATCACCAGTGATGGTTAAATGGTCTACAGAAGCAGACAAGGCTTTTAAGCATTTGAAAGATGCCCTGTGTGCCTATCCAGTTTTGGTAACTCCAGATTTTTGTAAAGATTTTATAGTGCAGACTGATGCTTCTGATGTTGGTGTAGGGGCTGTTCTTTCCCAAGTGTACCAAGGGGAGGAGCATCCTGTATTATTTCTTAGTAGAAAATTAAACCAACATGAGAAAAATTACTCTATTGTTGAAAAAGAATGTTTAGCTATTAAGTGGGCTTTGGAGTCTCTTCGGTACTATTTGTTGGGGAGGAAATCCAGGTTGATTACAGATCATGCACCTCTCAGAATAAAGAGAGGAATGCAAGAGTGACTAGATGGTTTCTTAGTCTGCAGCCTTTTCATTTCTTTGTTGAGCACAGAGCAGGTCTTTTGCAGGGCAATGCTGATGGTCTTTCAAGGGTACACTCTTTAATGTCTATGGTCACTCACTCCACCAAGTGTGAGCTGTGGGGGAGGAATTGTGGCAGAAAGTCTGGTTTGGTGAAAGAGGGAGTATATATTAGACCAAGTTTAATACATTTCACTTTACCATTTTGCTAAGAAACCCCAGGGAAGTGATTAGTGTTTTTTAGTTGTGAATACCTTACAGCTGTTAAAGACAATTATACTCAGATGTGGCTCATGATTGCTGCTCCTAGGGTTAAAAAGGGAAGCATTTCTCTAGCTAAGTAGATTACAGCCAGGCAGGAGGCCTGATATGATGTGTTGTGAAAAATATGATGTACTAAAACTTTAACTGGATAGTCCTCTATTGCATTTAAACCGTAGAAGACAGTGGTTGCCAAAGGTTCTTGTTACAATATATACATATATAAATACATACATACATACATATGCAAACATATTTATATATATAAATATATATATATATATATATATATATATATATATATATATATATATATATACATATATATATATATATATATATATATATATATATATATATACTTACAAATCCATCTTTAGAGCCCTTAAAACTTTTTTGTGCAAAATTTTCTTTTAAATATTTTTATTAAATAGTGTTAATGTGAGTGTAACTGTACTTTGTAATGTATTTTTGATTTGTTTTGTGACACTTTTGTGTTTCATGAAACAGTTAACCAGACACAGTAATCATTCTAACGTAAATCGCATTTACTTTGAACATGTTATACGAGCGGAAAACCTGATGCGTGCAAACACTGGGGGGAACCAATTTAATACTATAATGTCCTTTTAAAAACATATAGGGATAAATGTCTAGCCTACAAATTATTATTATTATTATTATTATCATTTATTTGTATAGCGCCGCCAAATTCCGTAGCGCTGGATAGACCAATAGCAATAGCATAAAGGGTTGAGTGACTCTAAAAAATAATTTAAATATCTACAACTTTATACTTTCTTGTTAGCTCCTATTTTACTTAGCCCTAGTTGTTTTTTGTTATATAGACAATGTTAACTTATACGTACTTGCCATGGGTATAGGTGAGATGCATGATTACACTGATTAATATTTGTACAGTTCATGACATTTTGAAGAGCATGAGCTACGCAGTATACAGCTGTGTAAACCTTATGAGCCATGTTTTGTACCACAGGATCCAACACCATTGTCATATTATCTGGTGAAAGCAAAGAGCAACATTTACATTTTGATTGCAGTTTCTTAGTCTTATAAATGCTATGATGGCTTTTTTTAACACTTGTTAAACTGTAATTCTGAAGCAATTTTTTCTCTTGTTCTATTATAGATAACATATTCCAGCAATAGTTATTAAATCCTGGTAGGGTCTTTGTCTGTACAGCAAATCCAATGACTGTTCCAATATTTTCAATGCCAGGTAGCTGCCAAATTGCTTTGGACAGGGACCAACTGGTGCTAGCAATCCAAACCATTTTTAACTGGGTTTCTATGACAGATTTTAGAAAGAAATTTGTCTCATATAGGGAAGTAAACACAACAGTGACATTAACTCCCGAATTTCTAATCTTGAACACAATTTCTCGCAATGACTCATTGAAGTTAAAATGGCTGCTGTTGCCAGGAACATAAGCCTGATAAGCAATACAAATTCCACTTTTGGAAGCGTACGTATTAAACTGGTACAATCCGTGATGCCCATATTCGTCCATGCTCCCCACTATGGCGACCCAATTCCACTGAAATTCCTTGAGTAACTGCACCATTCCCTCAGTTTGATGTTTATCACTGGGCACTGTACGCAGGAAAGATGGGTACGTGATCTTGTCACTAAACTGTTCACTTGAGGCATCAAAGCTGATCTGAAAGAATTACAGAAAAACAGGACATTTAATTATATATACTTAAGGAATAAGCTATATTTTGGCATACATAAAAAGTAAAAGTTTTTCACACAGGCGCTATACCCAACGCACACAAAAAGCCGATCTTGGAATATCGCAACCATGTTAACGTTTTCCCCCATGGAGTGTGAAAAGTTGCACAAACCCAATCTCGTGTAACCAAGTGCGCTAACACGGCCTGAAATATTAATATTTCACATTCAACCATTCTTTACATAGAAGAATATGTTCTATTTATTCCTAAATACATATTTCCATATAGTTAATTTATCTTAACTATTTTTGATTACTGTAGAATTTCCAGTTTTAGCATTTCATTTTATAAATATCACCTCTTTTTCAGTTATAGCAAACGTAAATGAGTTTATATTTACAAAAATACATTCAATTCACAAAGTAAAACATAAAATGATGTGTTAATAATACAAACTGAACAGGGTGAACTGAATTTTTAAATGACTCTTTTTGTTTGTTTCTTTGAATTTTGCATACTGTACCAACTTTTTCGGAATTGGAGTTGAAAGAAAATTACTACTTTTCTATTTAACTTTTAATAAAAATGTGATAATAATCTATTTTTATATTGAGGTGTTATCTTCGGCATAATAGGAAGTATAACATAATGATGCTCTCAGCCAATCCCAATGTTACTGACTGGCCCTTTATTCAAAAAAATGTTTAGGCGCCAGTGATCTGTAATACCTTAGTAGTCCATAGAAACAAAATAATTTTAGGTAAGGGAGATCTCTCCTAACTTAAGGAGGGTTGATTTGAAAAGTAAAAGTATTGTATACAGTACCTGGGGGATGTGGAAGAAGCTGAACAATTTTCCAGTGGTTGTGACCATCTCATTATTCGATGGACCAACAACAGCGATCACTCGTGTCTTATAACTAGTGTAGTTGCATAGAACATGGATAGCAGAACCCGTTCCTTTGGTCAGGAACTTTGTTGCTGCTTGCAGAATCACCTCAGATTTCTGGTAGCTGTCATAAATTTCATATCCAAGTTTTGTGTGGGGCAGAAAATCGCTGGAATTATTTATCTCTTCCACCGCAAACATCATGGCAAGTGCACCAATAAACTCCTGTGGGTTAAAGCTGGAGAGAAAACCAGTTACACATATGAAGAAATGTTATACGGGAACTAATTGGTAGACATTGATACCATTTAAAGAAGCATCCTTAAATTTGTAAAATGTAAATGACTGATTATATTAGACATAATAAAAGTGCATTCAGTTAGAAACAAAATATTGTACATGATGAGTTTTATTTTTTAATGGGTTACTATGAGTGTGAAACATGCAAGCTGATCTGTTGTTGCTTTTCATTTGTTAACGAACGTGTAATTTCTTTTAAACAAGCTCATGTTACCATCTATTTATAGTAAGAGATCAGGGGTCAAGTCGGATGGGAACGCATGAGAACGGAGTTCCTGAAGAGAGAACAGAAATGCTTCAGTAAACACTGCTGCTGGTGGAGCACAGTCTGGATAGAGGGATAGTGAGATCCTCTAGTAATGGGCAGTAACACCTCCTACAATACACTAAATCCTTGCCTGTCAGTGGTCCTGCTGTGTGATCACCTTGCATTGTGTGGAACACATGGTGCTTACATTTCTTTGTGACTTGCTTAGGGGTTATTTAGCTCCCCTCAGCAGAATTAGGACTATTGCACCTTAAAGGGACAGTATACACCAATTTTCATATAACTGCATGTAATAGACACTACTATAAAGAATAATATGCACGGATACTGATATAAAAATCTAGTATAAAACTGTTTAAAAATGTACTTAGAAGCTTCCAGTTTAGCTCTGTTTAAAAGGTTACAGGAACACCCACTGAAAATGGGAAATAGCAGACACTCTCCCCCCCTCCCCCATCCTTTGGATATGAAAAGAACCTTTACACAAACAGAAGCAAGCTGGAATAGGTATACTTCAGTGTTCTCCTAAAACTTTGGGGCTTGGTTAGGAGTCTGAAAATCAGAGCAATGTTATTTAAAAATAAGAAAAACTATCAATTAAAAAGAAAAAAACTGTATGGACTATATAAATAGATCATCTACAAAGCATTTATGCAAAGAAAAATCTAGTCTATAATGTCCCTTTAAGTGGGTGAGACTCTGAGGCCTAGTTATCAAGCTGTCAACCTCAAATACGTTGGAATTCCGCAGCGTATTTGTGGTGAGGCTGATTCGCCTTAGTTATCAAAGGCTAGAGACTGGCAAAAGTAGAATTTTGTGACGTAAGCTTCGATCCGCCAGACTCAGTCCGACACAAATCGATTCTTACGTCACTCCAGATGTTCCTCACACAAGTGTGGCACTATCTGACTACTTTTGCTAGTTATCAAAAAACTAGCAGGTACACTCTGCACTTTTCCGGCCCAGCGTACCTGGTTTTCAAACCGCCACCCTGGAGGCGGCGGATCCCATAGGAATCAATGGGAGTCTGACCATAACGAAAGTACAAGTTCGCTGCTGCCAGACATCCCATTGATTTCTATGGGAGCTGTCTACACCTAACACCCTAACATGTACCCCGAGTCTAAACACCCCTAATCTGTCCCCCCCTACACCGCCGCAACTAAATAAAGTTATTACCCCCTAAACCTGCGCTCCCAGAGCCCACTGCAATCTACTCTATACATATTAACCCCTAAACCACCGCTCCCTGACCCCGCCTCAACTATAATATATGTATTAACCCCTAAACCGCCGCTCCCAGACCCCGCCGCCACCTACATGATACCTATTAACCCCTATCCTGCCCCCCCTATACCGCTGCCCTCTATAATATAGTTATTAACCCCTATCCTGCCGATCCCGGACCTCGCCGCAACTAAATAAATAGTTTAACCCCTAAATTGCCGCTCCCGGACCCCGCCGCAACCTATATTAAACTTATTAACCCCTAATCTGCCCCCCTACACCTATAATACATTTATTAACCCCTATCCTGCCCCCCCTACACCGCCGCCACTGTAATAAAATTATTAACCCCTAAACCTAAGTCTAACCCTAACACCCCCCTAACTTAAATATTAATTAAATAAATCTAAATAATATTTCTATTATTAACTAAATTAATCCTATTTAAAACTAAAAACCTTTAAAATAAACCCTAATATAGCTACAATATAAATAATAATTATATTGTAGCTATCTTAGGATTTATATTTATTTTACAGGCAAATTTCAATTTATTTTAACTAGGTACAATAGCTATTAAATAGTTATTAACTATTTAATAGCTTACCTAGCTAAAATAAAAAGAAATTTACCTGTAAAATAAATCCTAACCTAAGTTACAATTACACCTTACACTACACTATACTTTAATAAATTATTTCTATTTAAAACTAAATACTTACCTGTAAAATAAACCCTAAGATAGCTACAATATAATTAATAGTTACATTGTAGCTATTTTAGGATTTATATTTATTTTACAGGTAACTTTGTATTTATTTTAGCTAGTTAGAATAGTTATTAAATAGTTATGAACTATGTAATAACTACCTAGCTAAAAGAAATACAAAATTACCTGTAAAATAAATCCTAACCTAAGTTACAATTAAACCTAACACTACACTATCATTACATTAATTAAATAAATTAAATACAAATAACTACAATTAAATAAAATTACATAAATTAACTAAAGTACAAAAAATAAAAAAGCTGTTACAAAAAATAAAAAAAATAAGTTACAAACATTTAAAAAATATTACAACAATTTTAAGCTAATTACACCTAATCTAAGCCCCCTAATAAAATAACAAAGCCCCCAAAAATAAAAAATTCCCTACCCTATTCTAAATTAAAAAAGTTCAAAGCTCTTTTACCTTACCAGCCCTTAAAAGGGCCCTTTAGGGGCATGCCCCAAAGAATTCAGCTCTTTTGCCTGTAAAAGAAAAATACAACCCCCCCCCAACATTAAAACCCACCACCCACATACCGCTAATCTAACCCAAACCCCCCTTAAAAAAACCTAACACTACCCCCCTGAAGATCATCCTACCTTGAGTTGTCTTCAGCCAGCCGACCCACCGATGGAACCGAAGAGGAGATCCGGAGTGGCAGAAGTGATCCTCCAAGGGGCGCTGAAGAAGTCTTCCATCCGATGAAGTCATCATCCAGGTGGCGCTGAAGAAGTCTTCAATCCGGGCGATGTCATCTTCCAAGCGGGGTCTTCAATCTTCTTTCTTCAGGATCCATCTTCATCCCACCGACGCGGAACATCCTTCTTCCCCAACGGACTACCGACGAATGAAGGCTCCTTTAAGGGATGTCATCCAAGATGGCGTCCCTTCAATTCCGATTGGCTGATAGGATTCTATCAGCCAATCGGAATTAAGGTAGGAAAAATCTGATTGGCTGATTGAATCAGCCAATCAGATTGAGCTCGCATTCTATTGGCTGATCGGAACAGCCAATAGAATGCAAGCTCAACCTGATTGGCTGATTGGATCAGCCAATCGGATTGAACTTCAATCTGATTGGCTGATTCAATCAGCCAATCAGATTTTTCCTACATTAATTCCGATTGGCTGATAGAATCCTATCAGCCAATCGGAATTGAAGGGACGCCATTTTGGATGACATCCCTTAAAGGAGCTTTCATTTGTCGGTAGTCCATTGGGGAAGAAGGATGTTCCGCGTCGGCGGGATGAAGATGGATCCTGAAGAAAGAAGATTGAAGACCCCGCTTGGAAGATGACATCGCCCGGATGGAAGACTTCTTCAGCGCCGCCTGGATGATGACTTCATCGGATGGAAGACTTCTTCAGCGCCCCTTGAAGGATCACTTCTGCCACTCTGGATCTCCTCTTCTGTTCCATCGGTGGGTCGGCTGGCTGAAGACAACTCAAGGTAGGATGATCTTCAGGGGGGTAGTGTTAGGTTTTTTTAAGGGGGGTTTGGGTTAGATTAGGGGTATGTGGGTGGTGGGTTTTAATGTTGGGGGGGGTTGTATTTTTCTTTTACAGGCAAAAGAGCTGAATTCTTTGGGGCATGCCCCGCAAAAGGCCCTTTTAAGGGCTGGTAAGGTAAAAGAGCTTTGAACTTTTTAAATGTAGAATAGGGTAGGGAATTTTTTATTTTGGGGGGCTTTGTTATTTTATTAGGGGGCTTATATTAGGTGTAATTAGCTTAAAATTGTTGTAATATTTTTTCAATGTTTGTAACTTATTTTTTTATTTTTTGTAGCTTAGTTTTTTTTATTTTTTGTACTTTAGTTAGTTTATGTAATTGTATTTAATGGTAGTTATTTGTATTTAATTTATTTAATTAATGTAATGATAGTGTGGTGTTAGGTTTAATTGTAACTTAGGTTAGGATTTATTTTACAGGTAATTTTTTATTTCTTTTAGCTAGGTAGTTATTAAATAGTTCATAACTATTTAATAACTATTCTAACTAGCTAAAATAAATACAAAGTTACCTGTAAAATAAATATAAATCCTAAAATAGATACAATGTAATTATTAATTACATTGTAGCTATCTTACGGCTAGATTTAGAGTTCTGCGGCCAAAGGGGTGCGTTAGCTTCGCATGCTTTTTTTCCCCTGCACCTTTTAAATACCGCTGGTATTTAGAGTTCACAGAAGGGCTGCGTTAGGCTCCAAAAAAGGGAGCGTAGAGCATATTTACCGCCACTGCTTATGGACGCGGCCATCTTAAAAAACGTGCTCGTGCACGATTCCCCCATAGAAAACAATGGGGCTGTTTGAGCTGAAAAAAAACCTAACACCTGCAAACAAGCAGCGTTAAGCTCCTAACACAGCCCCATTGTTTCCTATGGGGAAACACTTCCTAAGTCTGCACCTAACACCCTAACATGTTCCCCGAGTTTAAACACCCCTAACCTTACACTTATTAACCCCTAATCTGCCATCCCCGCTATCGCTGACCCCTGCATATTATTATTAACCCCTAATCTGCCGCTCCGTACACTGCCGCAACCTACGTTATCCCTATGTACCCCTAATCTGCTGCCCCTAACACCGCCGACCCCTATGTTATATTTATTAACCCCTAATCTGCTGCCCCCGCTATCGCTGACCCCTGCATATTATTATTAACCCCTAATCTGCCGCTCCGTACACCGCCGCAACCTACGTTATCCCTATGTACCCCTAATCTGCTGCCCCTAACACCGCTGACCCCTATATTATATTTATTAACCCCTAATCTGCCGCCCCCAACGTCGCCTCCACCTACCTACAATTATTAACCCCTAATCTGCCGACCAGATCTCACCGCTACTCTAATAAATATATTAACCCCTAAAGCTAAGTCTAACCCTAACACCCCCCTAAATTAAATATAATTTAAATCTAACGAAATAAATTAACTCTTATTAAATAAATTATTCCTATTTAAAGCTAAATACTTACCTGTAAAATAAACCCTAATATAGCTACAATATAAATTATAATTATATTGTAGCTATTTTACCTAGTTAAAATAATTACAAAATTACCTGTAAAATAAATCCTAACCTAAGTTACAATTAAACCTAACACTACACTATCAATAAATAAATTAAATAAAATACCTACAATTATCTACAATTAAACCTAACACTACACTATTAATAAATTAATTAAATACAATACCTACAAATAAATACAATGAAAAAAAAGAACTAAGCTACAAAAAATAAATAAATATTTACAAACATTAGAAAAATATTACAACAATGTTAAACTAATTACACCTACTCTAAGCCCCCCTAATAAAATAAGAAAGACCCCCAAAATAAAAAAATGCCCTACCCTATTCTAAAATTAAAATAGAAAAGCTCTTTTACCTTACCAGCCCTGAAAAGGGCCCTTTGCGGGGCATGCCCCAAAGAATTCAGCTCTTTTGCCTGTAAAAAAACATACAATACCCCCCCCCAACATTACAACCCACCACCCACATACCCCTAATCTAACCCAAACCCCCCTTAAATAAACCTAACACTAAGCCCCTGAAGATCTTCCTACCTTATCTTCACCACGCCGGGTTCACCGATCGATCCAGAAGAGCCTCCGATGTCTGAAAATGTCCATGATCCGGCTGAAGTCTTCATGCAAGCGGGAGCTGAAGAGGTCCATGATCCAGCTGAAGTCTTCTATCAAGTGGATTGAGCTCGCATTCTATTGGCTGTTCCGATCAGCCAATAGAATGCGAGCTCAATCTGATTGGCTGATCGGATCAGCCAATCAGATTGAACTTGATTCTGATTGGCTGATTCCATCAGCCAACCAAAATTTTCTTACCTTAATTCCGATTGGCTGATAGAATCCTATCAGCCAATCGGAATTCGAGGGACGCCATCTTGGATGACGTCCCTTAAAGGAACCGTCATTCGTCGGGAAGTCGTCGGCGAAGATGGATGTTCCGCGTTGGCGGGATGAAGATGGATCCGGAAGAAAGAAGATTGAAAATGCCGCTTAATAGAAGACTTCAGCCCGATCATGGACCTCTTCAGCTCCCGCTTGGATGAAGACTTCAGCCCAATCATGGACCTCTTCAGCTCTCGCTTGGATGAAGACTTCAGTCGGATCATGGACATCTTCAGCCCCCCGCTTGGGCTTGGATCAAGACATCGGAGGAGCTCTTCTGGATCGATCGGTGAACCCGGCGTGGTGAAGACAAGGTAGGGAGATCTTCAGGGGCTTAGTGTTAGGTTTATTTAAGGGGGGTTTGGGTTAGATTAGAGGTATGTGGGTGGTGGGTTGTAATGTTGGGGGGGGTATTGTATGTTTTTTTTTTACAGGCAAAAGAGCTGAATTCTTTGGGGCATGCCCCGCAAAGGGCCCTTTTCAGGGCTGGTAAGGTAAAAGAGCTTTTCTATTTTAATTTTAGAATTGAATAGGGCATTTTTTTATTTTGGGGGTCTTTGTTATTTTATTAGGGGGCTTAGAGTAGGTGTAATTAGTTTAAAATTGTTGTAATATTTTTCTAATGTTTGTAAAAAAAAATTATTTTTTGTAACTTAGTTCTTTTTTATTTTTGTACTTTAGTTAGTTTATTTAATTGTATTTATTTGTAGGTATTGTATTTAATTAATTTATTGATAGTGTAGTGTTAGGTTTAATTGTAGATAATTGTAGGTATTTTATTTAATTAATTTATTGATAGTGTAGTGTTAGGTTTAATTGTAACTTAGGTTAGGATTTATTTTACAGGTAATTTTGTAATTATTTTAACTAGGTAGCTATTAAATAGTTCTTAACTATTTAATAGCTATTGTACCTGGTTAAAATAAATACAAAGTTGCCTGTAAAATAAATATTAATCCTAAAATAGCTACAATATAATTATTATTTATATTGTAGCTATATTAGGGTTTATTTTACAGGTAAGTATTTAGCTTTAAATAGAAATAATTTATTTAATAAGAGTTAATTTATTTCGTTAGATAAAAATTATATTTAACTGAGGGGGGTGTTAGGGTTAGACTTAGCTTTAGGGGTTAAAAAATTTATTAGAGTAGCGGTGAGCTCCGGTCGGCACATTAGGGGTTAATGCTTGAAGTTAGGTGTCGGCGATGTTAGGGAGGGCAGATTAGGGGTTAATACTATTTATTATAGGGTTATTGAGGCGGGAGTGAGGCGGATTAGGGGTTAATACATTTATTATAGTAGCAGTGCGGTCCGGTCGGCAGATTAGGGGTTAATAAATGTAGGTAGGTGGCGGCGACGTTGGGGGCGGCAGATTAGGGGTTAATAAATATTACGTAGGTGTCGGCGGTATTAGGGGCAGCAGATTAGGGGTACATAGGGATAACGTAGGTGGCGGCGGTGTACGGAGTGGCAGATTAGGGGTTAAAAAATTTTAATAGAGTGGCGGCGATGTGGGGGGGCCTTGGTTTAGGGGTACATAGGTAGTTTATGGGTGTTAGTGTACTTTAGAGCACAGTAGTTAAGAGCTTTATAAACCGGCATTAGCCCAGAAAGCTCTTAACTACTGACTTTTTTTCTGCGGCTGGAGTTTTGTCGTTAGATTTCTAACGCTCACTTCAGCCACGACTCTAAATACCGGCGTTAGAAAGATCCCATTGAAAAGATAGGATACGCAAATAGCGTAGGGGGATCTGCGGTATGGAAAAGTTGCGGCTGCAAAGTGAGCGTTAGACTCTTTCCTGACTGACTCCAAATACCAGCGGGCGGTAAAAACCATCTTTAGGAGCCTCTAACGCTGGTTTTGACGGCTACCGCCAAACTCTAAATCTAGGCCACAGGGTTTATTTTACAGGTAAGTATTTAGTTTTAAATAGGAATAATTTATTAAAGTATAGTGTAGTGTTTGGTGTAATTGTAACTTAGGTTAGTTTTTATTTTACAGGTAAATTTCTCTTTATTTTAGCTAGGTAAGCTATTAAATAGTTAATAACTATTAAATAGCTATTGTACCTAGTTAAAATATATTGAAAGTTACCTGTAAAATAAAAATAAATCCTAAGAAAGCTACAATATAATTATTATTTATATTGTAGCTATATTAGGGTTTATTTTATAGGTAAGTATTTAGTTTTAAATAGGATTAATTTAGTTAATAATAGAAATATTATTTAGATTTATTTAATTAATATTTAAGTTAGGGGGGTGTTAGGGTTAGTATTAGACTTAGGTTTAGGGGTTAATAATTTTATTACAGTGGCGGCAGGGTAGGGGGGGCAGGATAGGGGTTAATAAATTTATTATAGGTGGCGACGGTATAAGGGGGGCAGATTAGGGGTTAATATGTTTAATATAGGTTGCGGCGGGGTCCGGGAGCGGCGGTTTAGGCGTTAAACTATTTATTTAGTTGCGGCGAGTTCCGTGATCAGCAGGATAGGGGTTAATAACTTTATTATAGGTGGCGACAGTATAGGGGGGGCAGGATAGGGGTTACTAGGTATAATGTAGGTGGCGGCGGTGTCCGGGGGCAGCGGTTTAGGGGTTAATACATTTATAAGAGTTGCGGCGTGGTCTAGGAGCGGCGGTTTAGGGGTTAATAACTTTATTTAGTTGCAGGGGGCTCCGGGGGCGCCGGTATAGGGGGTAGAACAGTGTAGTTTAGTGTGGGTGCTTAGTGACAGGCTAGCAATAAAGCTGTGAAAAAGCCAAAGAGCAGCGAGATCGGATGAGTGATAACTATCATAGTCCACTGCTCATCGCCCCATGCTTGGTGCGCGGCTTTTTGACAGATTTATTGATAACTTAGGCGAAATTTTGCAGGTCCGCGGCGGCGATTGTAGGCGAGCTTAGACGGGCGTATTGGGCCGGCGAAGGCAGGTAAGTTGACACGTTGATAACTAGGCCTCTCTGTGACAGAGGTGGATTCTCAGGCCCGAAGGCAACCATTCAACCCTTCATTGGTTTTAATTTTCTTTCATTAACCAGAGTGTATAGATTATATACAGTATGTGTGTGTATAAAACAATATTATTTGGAAGGGGGGTGGAAGTCTTTGTGAGTTCTCACACTTTTTTTTGTAGGGCTTGACCCCTGTAAGAGATCAATATGTTTTGTTAAGGAATGGTAAAATAATCAAGTATCCCAAATGTTATATAATCAAGGTAGACAAAAAAATAAATTAAGGACTAGAAACGAGTGGAGCGCAAATCAAGGCTCCTGCTTGAGCGTTACTTGCGATAGAATTAAAAATTTTGCGCTTGTTGAAAGTAATTTGTTTTCGCTTTAGTAGTAATCCTACAAGTGCAATCCGAAATTAGAATATTGTGTGTGCGTTCCTGTATTCCCCCATAAAAGTCATAGATATATACAGATGTATATTGTATTTATATATATATATATATATATATATATATATATATATATAGGACTACCTATTAAAAAAGAAGAACAATGGAGTGTGAAATATTTACAGTACATACATAGTTAAAACCTTTATTAAATACGAATATACGAATAATAATAAATATGCTATTACACGTTTTCCAATGCCCTTATATATATGTCTATAGATGTATACATATGTATTTATGTGTTTGTATGTTTATATATGTCTGCAAATACAAATAAGCACTTATTAATACATAAATATATATGTGCACATAAATATATATATATATATATATATATATACATATCCATATTTAGACATGTATATGTATGTATGTCTATGTTAAAGCCCTATGCCTGCTTTTCTTCTAACACCTGAGACCTAGGGGCCACATCGATAAATGGATTGCACAAGCATTTCTAGTGAAATGCTTGTGCAATGCCGCCCAATGCACATTTGCGTCCAATCGGCCACTAGCAGGGGGTGTCAATCATCCCGATCGTATCCGATCAGGATGATTGCTGTCCGCCGCATCAGAGGGTGGCAAACGAGTTAAGGAGCAGCGGTCTTAGGACCTCTGCTTCTTAAAGGGACAGTACACTGTAAAATTGTTTTTCCATTAATGTATTTTAAATGACTTGTTATACCAACTGCAGAGTATAAAATATTTGAGAAATTCCATTTTCATGCTTATTTGTGTATATGAAGTAGCTGATTTTGTGCTTTGAAACCACGGCCTATTACAATGGGTTGAACTTAAAGGTGATATCAGATCTCATTATGTTCTAAGTTTGTGTAAACAGACTTGCTTCCTTATCTTTTATTTGGCTGGAACACCAAAGCTCAATACATATAAAGAACAATGGAAATTATCATTTTATTACTTAATTATCCTGCATCCCACTGAGAGTGTAATCTCTTCTGCTGGCTGTGTATACTTAGGCTATTCAATAGCCTATACTCCAGTATTAATTTGTTCAGTGTAGGTGGCGATACCACAGGCTAAATAAGCTATTTCAAATGCTGAAATAGGAGTAAAGGAGCTACTTGTAACCAATTTAATACAGGTCAAAAGGATCATTATGAATAATTTAAACGGGAGAAATTTTTTGGGTGAACTGTCCCTTTAACTCTTGTTTCTGGCAAACCTGAAGTCTGCATAGTAAATCTGCCCCCTAATATCTTTGAGCCTTTTTTGGGCAACTTTTTAGTTTAGTGAAAAAAGTTAACCAGAGCTGTGAAGTTGCGGTAATCATTGTAGCATAAATTGCGATTACGAGCAGTAAGCCTGATGAGCGCAAACCCTCGTGATATACTCCTTATCGCTCGGGCACAAACGTTTGTGCTCCACTCGTAACCTGGCCCTATATGTCTTCACCAAACCAAATTTTAACTATAAAGCAGGCATTTATCAAGGTGAGTAACTGTTATTTTTACATGAACCATATGATATCTATTGGTTAATTTGAAGAAAAGAGATTCTACTTCTTATAATGGGGTTGATCACAATCTTATCTATATATAGGTATAGATATACATTTTACCAAAAAATACATCATACATAGATATATACATTGCCCTACACTAATATTGACATCCTTGGTAAATATGAGCAAAGAAGGATGTGAAAAATTGCCTTTATTGTTTAACCTTTTGATATTTTGCTCAAAAAATGCACAAAAATACCCTGCTCTCATGTATATCAAACAATTGCAAATAAAATACAGGTTTATCCAAAACCCTTTTAGTCAATACTTTGTGCTACCTCCCTTTGCCAAGATAATAGCTCTGAGTCTTCTCCTATATGCCTGATGAGGTTGGAGAATACATGGCAAGGGATCTGAGACCATTTATTCATACAGATTCTCTTCAGATCCTTTAAATTTTGAGCTTGACGCTGGTGGACTCTTCTCTTCAGTTTACCCCACAGCTTTTCTATGGGGTTCAAATCAGGGGACTGGGATGGCTATGGCAAAGCCTTAATTTTGTGGTCAGTAAACCATTTCTGTTTTGATTTTGGTATATGTTTTGGATCATTGTCCTGCTGGAAAATCCAACTTTGGCCCATTCTAAGTTTTCTGGCAGAGGCAGTCAGGTATTCATTTAATATCTGTTGATATTTGATAGAGTCCATGATGCCATGTATCATAACAAAATATCCAGGTCCTCTGGCAGAAAAACAGCCCCAAAATATTAAAGAACCATTACCATATTTAACTGTGGGCATGAGGTACTTTTTAATATGGCTACCTCTCTGTATGCGCCATACCCACTTCTGGTGTTTATTGCCAAAAAGCTCTAGTTTGGTTTCATCTGACCATAGAACCCGATCCCATTTGAAGTTCCAGTAGTGTCTGGCAAACTGAAGACTCTTGAGTTTGTCTTTGAATGAGAGTAGAGACTTTTTTCTTGAAACCCTTCCAAACAAATTGTGGTGATGTAGGTGATGTTAGATTGTAGTTTTGGAGACTTTCTGAGCCCAAGACAATATTGACAATATAGACACATGTCCAGGTTGATTCATAAGATTTCCACTTGACTGTAAGTTCTTAATTACTGCCCTGATGGTGGAAATGAGCATTTTGTGAAGCTCAAAAACCTTGTCCCGCACATCACAACTATATTCCTTGGTCTTACCCATTGTGATGAATGACTAAGGGAATTTGACCTATGTCTTACCTCATATTTATACCCCAGTAAACAAGAAGTCATGGTTGAACAATTTCCTGTTCCTAGTCACCCAGGCATACTAAAAAAAATTAAAATATCAATGGGAACATTCTTCAAATATATTTTTCTCATATGAATTTATAGTGGTGCCAATAATTGTGCCACACATATATTTAACAAAGATTTTCTTTTTTTATAAACCCATGTTGTGTTTGCAATTGTTTGATATCCATGAGAGCAGAGTTTACTACGATATCTACTATGAGATATCGTAGTAAATCTGTTTGTTGCTTAGCACTGGATATCTGCATTTCACTTGCTAATTAAAGCTTGAATATACACACGCACAATGACTCCAATACGCAAGTAAGAATAACGCTATAAGAAAGTCTGACAATAGTAACATCAAGTATTATGATTGAATGATTGGATGTATTCTGATGTAGCTTTTTTTCTGAATGCCTTGGGATACAGTTATTTTATCTAAAACCGTTCTGACATATGTGTGGGAATCTACTTTGATTTGACCTGTGGAAAACAAGGTGTTGTAGTTGAAGTCTCGTCTCTAACACATTTTAATTTGAATTGTAAATGGATTGAACTAATAAGGGAATGACAATTTTTTGCTCTAGGATATGTGGTTTTGTCCTGACCATGTTAAAAGCAATTATATGTCTGATTCTTATTGTAACCAGTGGGATATAACCTGCATTTTATAAAGACATAGAATGGCTTATATAGGCTAACAAGTCTAGATAAACATTTACTGATGTTAATTATTAATTATGATATGTTGAATGGAATCTATACACTGTATATATTTGCACAGAGCACTTCTATGTTTTGGGATGACACTGTTATTTTTATATTTGTTTATTCTTGTAACCAGGCAACTGTGGGGTTGCCATTAGCATAAACTGACGGCATTTATCATTGCACAAGCAGTTCTTGTGAAGCTCTTGTGCAATGCCGTACCCTGCCGCTAGCAGGGGGTGTCAATCAGCCCGATCATATACGATCAGGAGGATTGATGTCCGCAGCCTCAGAGCAGGCGGACAAGTTCTGGAGCAGTGGTTTAAATTCAATTCGGAGCTTGATAATTCGTCCCCTCTATCTGAATCACAACAGAAAATAAAGTTAGGTTTCATGTCATTCTAAAACCTGAACAGTTAGAATACTACTATACTCATTTATACTTACACTCCAAGTGATAACCTCTTTTTCCAAGGAGGGTCCACATGCCTCTCTAAGTTGGCCAAGAACTAAGGTAAAGCTCGTTTATTGCATTAATCCCAGGATAAGACTTGAGACATGTGCCCAGACCATGGAGGGGCGGTTGCTCCCTTTTGCCCAAGTCAGTTGATGCCCGTGCATTAGAATTGGAAATATTTGAACCAAAGCATCTTGATGCTTCCAAAACTTTTTTTTCAGCATGCCCTTTTTTGTATAGAGCAATGTACGCTATTATTACCATTACCATTACAAGTGGTGGTTTAAGTACTGTGCTTGTGTGTAATTCAAAATACTGCTGTACAATTGTAGGACCTGAATAGTGATGTCCCGAACTGTTCGCCCGCGAACGGTTCCCTGCGAACATAGCCTCTCTGTTACAGAGGTGGATTCTCAGGCCCGAAGGCAACCATTCAACCCTTCATTGGTTTTAATTTTCTTTCATTAACCAGAGTGTATAGATTATATACAAATAAATACAGTATGTGTGTGTATAAAACAATATAAATTGAAAGGGGGGGGGGGGGAGTCTTTGTGAGTTCTCACACTTTTTTTTGTAGGGCTTGACCCCTGTAAGAGATCAATATGTTTTGTTAAGGAATGGTAAAATAATCAAGTATCCCAAATGTTATATAATCAAGGTAGACAAAAAAATAAATTAAGGACTAGAAACGAGTGGAGCACAAATCAAGGCTCCTGCTTGAGCGTTACTTGCGATAGAATTAAAAATTTTGCGCTTGTTGAAAGTAATTTGTTTTCGCTTTAGTAGTAATCCTACAAGTGCAATCCGAAGTTAGAATATTGTGTGTGCGTTCCTGTATTCCCCCATAAAAGTCATAGATATATACAGATGTATATTGTATTTATATATATATATATATATATATATATATATATATATATATATATATATATATATATATATATATATATATATAGGACTACCTATTAAAAAAGAAGAACAATGGAGTGTGAAATATTTACAGTACATACATAGTTAAAACCTTTATTAAATACGAATATTGCATAAATATGCTATTACACGTTTTCCAATGCCCTTATATATATGTCTATAGATGTATACATATGTATTTATGTGTTTGTATGTTTATATATGTCTGCAAATACAAATAAGCACTTATTAATACATAAATATATATGTGCACATAAATATATATATATATATATATATATATATATATATATATATATATATATATATATATATATATATATATATATATATATATATACAGTATATATACATATCCATATTTAGACATGTATATGTATGTATGTCTATGTTAAAGCCCTATGCCTTCTTTTCTTCTAACACCTGAGACCTAGGGGCCAATTTATGAATGTGCGGGCAGACATGGTCCGCTGTAGCGGATCATGTCCGCCCCACATCGATAAATGGATTGCACAAGCATTTCTAGTGAAATGCTTGTGCAATGCCGCCCAATGCACATTTGCGTCCAATCGGCCACTAGCAGGGGGTGTCAATCATCCCGATCGTATCCGATCAGGATGATTGCTGTCCGCCGCATCAGAGGGTGGCAAACGAGTTAAGGAGCAGCGGTCTTAGGACCTCTGCTTCTTAAAGGGACAGTACACTGTAAAATTGTTTTTCCATTAATGTATTTTAAATGACTTGTTATACCAACTGCAGAGTATAAAATATTTGAGAAATTCCATTTTCATGCTTATTTGTGTATATGAAGTAGCTGATTTTGTGCTTTGAAACCACAGCCTATTACAATGGGTTGAACTTAAAGGTGATATCAGATCTCATTATGTTCTAAGTTTGTGTAAACAGACTAGCTTCCTTATCTTTTATTTGGCTGGAACACCAAAGCTCAATACATATAAAGAACAATGGAAATTATCATTTTATTACTTAATTATCCTGCATCCCACTGAGAGTGTAATCTCTTCTGCTGGCTGTGTATACTTAGGCTATTCAATAGCCTATACTCCAGTATTAATTTGTTCAGTGTAGGTGGTGATACCACAGGCTAAATCAGCTATTTCAAATGCTGAAATAGGAGTAAAGGAGCTACTTGTAACCAATTTAATACAGGTTAAAAGGATCATTGGGAATAATTTAAAGGGGAGAATTTTTTTGGGCGAACTGTCCCTATAACTCTTGTTTCTGGCAAACCTGAAGGCTGCATAGTAAATCGGCCCCATAATATCTTTGAGCCTTTTTAACTTTGTAATGTATTATTGATGTATTTTTTGGGCAACTTTTTAGTTTAGTGAAAAAAGTTAACCAGAGCTGTGAAGTTGCGGTAATCATTGTAGCATAAATTGCGATTACGAGCAGTAAGCCTGATGAGCGCAAACCCTCGTGATATACTCCTTATCGCTCGGGCACAAACGTTTGTGCTCCACTCGTAACCTGGCCCTATATGTCTTCACCAAACCAAATTTTAACTATAAAGCAGGCATTTATCAAGGTGAGTAACTGTTATTTTTACATGAACCATATGATATCGGTTAATTTGAAGAAAAGAGATTCTACTTCTTATAATGGGGTTGATCACAATCTTATCTATATATAGGTATAGATATACATTTTACCAAAAAATACATCATACATAGATATATACATTGCCCTACACTAATATTGATATCCTTGGTAAATATGAGCAAAGAAGGATGTGAAAAATTGCCTTTATTGTTTAACCTTTTGATATTTTGCTCAAAAATGCACAAAAATACCCTGCTCTCATGTATATCAAACAATTGCAAATAAAATACAGGTTTATCCAAAACCCTTTTAGTCAATACTTTGTGCTACCTCCCTTTGCCAAGATAATAGCTCTGAGTCTTCTCCTATATGCCTGATGAGGTTGGAGAATACATGGCAAGGGATCTGAGACCATTTATTCATACAGATTCTCTTCAGATCCTTTAAATTTTGAGCTTGACTCTGGTGGACTCTTCTCTTCAGTTTACCCCACAGCTTTTCTATGGGGTTCAAATCAGGGGACTGGGATGGCTATGGCAAGGCCTTAATTTTGTGGTCAGTAAACCATTTCTGTTTTGATTTTGGTATATGTTTTGGATCATTGTCCTGCTGGAAAATCCAACTTTGACCCATTTTAAGTTTTCTGGCAGAGGCAGTCAGGTATTCATTTAATATCTGTTGATATTTGATAGAGTCTATGATGCCATGTATCCTTACAAAATATCCAGGTCCTCTGGCAGAAAAACAGCCCCAAAATATTAAAGAACCATTACCATATTTAACTGTGGGCATGAGGTACTTTTTAATATGGCTACCTCTCTGTATGCGCCATACCCACTTCTGGTGTTTATTGCCAAAAAGCTCTAGTTTGGTTTCATCTGACCATAGAACCCGATCCCATTTGAAGTTCCAGTAGTGTCTGGCAAACTGAAGACTCTTGAGTTTGTCTTTGAATGAGAGTAGAGGCTTTTTTCTTGAAACCCTTCCAAACAAATTGTGGTGATGTAGGTGATGTTAGATTGTAGTTTTGGAGACTTTCTGAGCCCAAGACAATATTGACAATATAGACACATGTCCTCTTCCAGGTTGATTCATAAGATTTCCACTTGACTGTAACTTCTTAATTACTGCCCTGATGGTGGAAATGAGCATATTGTGAAGCTCAAAAACCTTGTCCCGCAAATCACAACTATATTCCTTGTTCTTACCCATTGTGATGAATGACTAAGGGAATTTGACCTATGTCTTACCTCATATTTATACCCCAGTAAACAAGAAGTCATGGTTGAACAATTTCCTGTTCCTAGTCACCCAGGTATACTAAAAAAAATTAAAATATCAATGGGAACATTCTTCAAATATATTTTTCTCATATGAATTTATAGTGGTGCCAATAATTGTGCCACACATATATTTAACAAAGATTTTCTTTTTTTATAAACCCATGTTGTGTTTGCAATTGTTTGATATCCATGAGAGCAGAGTTTACTACGATATCTACTATGAGATATCGTAGTAAATCTGTTTGTTGCTTAGCACTGGATATCTGCATTTCACTTGTTAATTAAAGCTTGAATATACACACGCACAATGACTCCAATACGCAAGTAAGAATAACGCTATAAGAAAGTCTGACAATAGTAACATCAAGTATAATGATTGAATGATTGGATGTATTCTGATGCAGCTTTTTTTCTGAATGCCTTGGGAAACAGTTATTTTATCTAAAACCGTTCTGACATATGTGTGGGAATCTACTTTGATTTGACCTGTGGAAAACAAGGTGTTGTAGTTGAAGCCTCTCTAACACATTTTACTTTGAATTGTAAATGGATTGAACTAATAAGGGAATGATAATTTTTTGCTCTAGGATATGTGGTTTTGTCCTGACCATGTTAAAAGCAATTATATGTCTGATTCTTATTGTAACCAGTGGGATATAACCTGCATTTTATAAAGACATAGAATGGCTTATATAGGCTGACAAGCCTAAATAAACATTTACTGATGCTAATTATTAATTATGATATGTTGAATGGAATCTATACACTGTATATATTTGCACAGAGCACTTCTATGTTTTGGGATGACACTGTTATTTTTATATTTGTTTATTCTTGTAACCAGGCAACTGTGGGGTTTCCATTAGCATAAACTGACGGCATTTATCATTGCACAAGCAGTTCTTGTGAACCGCTTGTGCAATGCCGTACCCTGCAGATTTGCGGACGCTAGCAGGGGGTGTCAATCAGCCCGATCATATAGGATCAGGCGGATTGATGTCCGCAGCCTCAGAGCAGGCGGACAAGTTATGGAGCAGTGGTTTAAATTCCATTCAGAGCTTGATAATTCGGCCCCTCTATCTGAATCCCAAAAGAAAAAAAAAGTTAGGTTTCATGTCATTCTAAAACCTGAACAGTTAGAATACTACTATACTCATTTATACTTACACTCCAAGTGATAACCTCTTTTTCCAAGGAGGGTCCACATCAGTGTTCCCTCTAAGGCCAGTTTTGTGTGCAGCCCAGCATTGAAACAGTTAACAAGAGAACCATACCTTGCCATCTGCATTTTCCAGTGTTTGCTAATTGCAGGGTGTGGTTACCTAATTAACTGTTTTACTGCTGGGCCGCACACAAAACTGGCCTTAGAGGGAACACTGGTCCACATGCCTCTCTAAGTTGGCCAAGAACTAAGGTAAAGCTCTTTTATTGCATTAATCCCAGGATAAGACTTGAGACATGTGCCCAGACCATGGAGTGGCGGTTGCTCCCTTTTGCCCAAGTCAGTTGATGCCCGTGCATTAGAATTGGAAATATTTGAACCAAAGCATCTTGATGCTTCCAAAACTTTTTTCAGCATGCCCTTTTTTGTTTAGAGCAATGTACGCTATTATTACCATTACCATTACAAGTGGTGGTTTAAGTACTGTGCTTGTGTGTAATTCAAAATACTGCTGTACAATTGTAGGACCTGAAGTAAACCATTATTATTAAAGGGATACTAAACCCATTTTTTTTCTTTCATGATTCAGATAGAGCATGCCATTTTAAACAACTTTCTAATTTACTCCTATTATCAAATTTTCTACGTTCTCTTGCTATCTTTATTTAAAAAGCAAGAATGTGATGCATAGGAGCTGGCCCATTTTTGGTTGAGAACCTGAGTTATGCTTGCTTATTGGTGGGTAAATGTAAGCCTCCAATAAGCAAATGCTATCCATGGTGCTGAACCTAAAATGGGCTGGCTGCTAATATTTACATTCCTGCTTTTAAAATAAAGATAGCAAGAGAATGAAGAAAAACTGATAATAGGAGTCAATTAGAAAGTTGCTTAAAATTCCATGCTCTATCTGAATCATGAAAGAAAAAACGTGGGTTCAGTGTCCCTTTAATAGTAGCACAGAACTACATGAAGAACTCCACTGTTTGCCCCCCATATGCTTAGCCCACCTTCAGCTTAGCAAACCTTATCTGACATTAAATTTTATTGCTTACCCCATAAAAGGACAAGAAAAATGAATGCAGCATTCTCTTATACCAATATACCTGTGCAGATGGTACAGGTTACTGTTTCACCTGCTCCACATAACACAGTGCAATGCCACTTGGCTTGTACATGTAGAGAGTGTCTTTCTAGGGAGTAGATAGTAAAAGTACCCATAACTAAATCCTCTTTCAATCTGCAGGGGCATAAGGCATATATTTTGAAAGATCATGTGATTCTCTGTTTAACATGTGGTTAATGTGAAAAAATTTAGTTTCATAACCCATTAAAACCTCAGTTTAGATTAATAAATATAGGAAGGTTCTGAATATATACCTCAGCTATAAATAAATCTATTAATTAACAAAGATGGTACATTTTACCCAAATAAGATGATGATAAATTAAAGTGGTTAGTAGCCTTTCTATCTCTAAAGACCTGATGTATTTAAATAAACTAATACATAAAAAAATCATTTATTTGTATTGTTAAACTACATAAGTCACTGGGTTTATTCTTCATATTTTACTAATGTAACTAGCTAAAAAAATTAAGAAACACAACATAAAGAAATATAGTAGTCTATAGGTGTCACACTGAGTTACAACAATATTACTATTTCAATCTAATTCATAAAACATTCCAAACCAGGCTTTGGTTTCTTAAAACAAGCATGTGTCTGGTAAAATAGTGTTAATATTTTAATTCTAAATATATTATCAAAAGATGTGCTAAGGAATATTACTTTCAAATCTAATAACAATTAACTTTCTGCTAATAGTTTTCCATCTGTCAAAGGAAAAGGTAATTATCCAAAAACTTACCTTGTACAAATAGGGCTTTCTGTTTCTCCCCAGATCTCTTGGGTATCAATGAGCCTATGAATGGAAAATAATCCACCTAATTTAAACTCTCCCAGTAAGCTAAAAATTTGAGTGTTGATGGGTTCTCTTATCAAATGGACACAAACTATATGGAAATTGGAAAATAAAGCAATGACAAGTATTGCAACTTGAGGCATTTCCTTGGAGGACATCTGTCCTTCCATTTAGTTGTGCCATTGCGAATGTGAAGACCATTATTTGATGAAAGAAAAAATTAAAATCAGCAAATGTTTGCTCAGGTGTATTTGTGTGCTGTGCTTTCCACCTGGATTACTCAAATATACAGAGTCTAAAGATAGAAGTATTAACTCTTGCATGGGAAGGTACAAAGTCTATGACTTTGTTAGCTTCTCATACGTATGACAAATTTCAGTTCAGGTCAAAAATGAAATGTGCATGGGTGAATTTCATTTTGAAATATAAGCATTTTTGCAATATATTTCTATTAGCAAAAATGATTCTAGTAAAAGTTAATACTACGCTTTTCAGCAGCATATGCACATATCCTTTGAGGGCCCATGCATCAGTATTCAAACACTATGGGGTAAATTTATGATACCCCGGGCAGACATGATTTGCTATAGCGAATCATGTCCGCCCTGCATCGATAAATGCCGACAGTATACGCTGTCTGCATTTAACATTGCCTCAGAGGCAGCGGACGAGTTAAGGAGCAGCGGTTTAAAGACCGCTGCTTCTTAACTCCTGTTTCCGCCGACCCTGAAGGCTCGCGCAGAAACAGTTACATTGGGGCTGATACAGGGGTTGGTAAATCGGCCCCTCTGCATATTCAGAGAGTATTGCTTCTGAAGACATAATTTGTGACAAACAAGCTACTGCTGACCATCTAACAAGCTGTGGCGTTTATATACTGGTGCACAGGCCCTCACTAGATATGTGCGTATGCTGCAGAAAAACAGTAATACATTTTATTAGAAGAATTTTTGTTAAAGTGACAGTATATAATTGCATGTAATAGACACTACTATAAAGAAGAATATGCACAGATACTGATATAAAATCCAGTAAAAAAAACACTTTTTAAAACGTATTTAGAAGCTCCCAATGTAGCACCGTTGATTAAGTTAGGTGGGGACACCCATTGAAATGGTCTTAGAAAGCAGGAAAAGTAGACACTCCCTCCCCCCTCCACTGCATATGAAAGGAGCATTATAAAAACAGGAGCAAGCTGGAATCTGTAGACGTCAGTATGCATCTAAAACTTTGGGGCTTGGTTAGGTGTCTGAAAATCAGCAAAATGTTATTTAAAAATAAGTAAAATTATCAATTTTTGCAAAAACACTCCCAGATGGGCTATATAACTGAATCATCTATAAAACATTCATGCAAAGAAAAATCTAGTGTACAATGACCCTTTAATAGAACCTACATAGATATGATCACCAATCATACATGATAAGTAACTTTAAAATAGTTCATATACCAGTAAAGGGAAATGCTGAAAGAAATGCATTTTGTTTTGAATACAGATAAGAACTGATAAGGTCATCTGTTGCCTATAATTGTAATATATTAATTATATATTTATTAATTCTCAAGAAAGTCAAATGTGAAGAATGCTTGATAATGGCCTCCTAGGAAATATCTATAGTAAAACTAATAATCTTAAAGCTAAAAAGTTTCCAGAGAGAAGTATGTGCAGTTATTCCAATTAATGAGAGAAATTAAAAACACATTTGAGTACAATTTTCTGTATATAAGTACTGCCTCTTGCTAAGTAACGAACAGAAGCATTGACCAGGCTCAAATCCCTGATAATATATGAAATATATTTCCCCTTTTTATTTGTGAAACATTGAAAAACTGGGATGTGCAGTCTATATGAATTCCAGAAACTCTCCATAACCAATGTACACAAAGTATAGGTGAATTAGGGGTTGTATGTCTATCTATCCCATGTGCTTTGTAATTGTAGAATATTCCTCTTCAGATTTGCTTTGAAGAACCTGGCTCCTCAACTATGGGCTTTTCCAATATGTGGACTAATTTCAAGCAAAGCCATCAAGCTCTATTTAAAATAATGGATAGCTAATCTTAGATATGTTAAACATACTATAGTTTAAATGGCAATATAATTTGTTATTTATAACATTGACATTTTACATAGCATTTTTTCTTATATTTGTTGTCTAAAAGAAGGCATTTGAGAATGTATTGTTATTTTTTTTTATATACATATTCCTGCCCAGAATAAACCAATGTTTCCTTGCCAGGATTGAGTGTTTCTTCACACAAAGTTATAGGAGTTGTTTTTAAGCCAATACGCATTAGTTGGAAATACACAATCGATACTGTTGTAATGGTTTCAATATAGAATTTTCTTACGGGATTAAATGTAGACATGTGTATTTCATTTCGGACTAATTTAGTTTTCGGATGAATTTTTGCCGATTCAGAGATTTCGAATGCATCCGAATTTCTGAATCGGCACCATAACTAAAATCCCCCAAGAATCCGAAAATGAATAAATCAGTTTCGGAATTTTCGGATCCATTATTCATATTCGTAATTTTTCATTGTTCTAATTTAAACTACAGTTACCTGACATCGCCGACACTAACTAAATCACTAAATAATTAACCCCTAAACTGCCATTCCCTGACATCGCCGACACCAACTAAATCACTAAATAAAGCTATTAACCCCTAAACCACTGTTCTCCAACATCGCAGACATTTACTAAACCTATTAACCTCTAAACCGCAGTTCCCCGAAATCGCCAACACTAACTAAACCTATTAACCCCTAAATCGCAGTTCCCCGACATCGCAAACACTAACTAAACCTATTAACCCCTAAACCACAGTTCCCCGACATCGCCGACACTAACTGAAACAATAAATAAACCTATTAACCCCTAAACCGCAGTTCCCAAACATCGCCAACACTAACTAAACCTATTAACCCCTAAACCGCTGTTCCCAAATATTGCCAACACTAACTAAACCTATTAACCCCTAAACCGCCACATTGCAACAACTTAAATTAAACTATATTAACCCCTAAACCTAACACCCCCTAACTTTAGCATAATTAAAATAGACCTAAATTAAAGTTACAATTATTAACTAACTACCTATTTAAAAATAAATACAAACTTACCTGTGAAATAAAAATAAAACCTAAGCTAGCTACAATATAACTATTTACTAACTACCTAGTTAAAATAAATACAAACTTACCTGTGAAATAAAAATAAAACCTAAGCTTAAACTAATAAAACCTAACATTACTAAAAATAAAAAACCTAACATCACTAAAAATAAAAAACCTAAGATTACTAAAAAATTAAAACTACAATTACAAAAATTAACAAACACTAAAATTACAAAAAATAAAAAAAATACCATTACAAAAAATAACAAACAAAATTATCCAAAATAATAAAAATGATTCATATTCTAATACCCTCATTTAAACAAAAAAACACCCCAAAATAAAAAAACCCTAATCTATAATAAACTACCAAGGGCCCTTAAAAGGGCCTTTTGTAGGGTATTGCACTAAAGTTAACAGCTCTTTTGCAAACAAATAAAAACAACCCCCCCCAAAATTCACAAAATAAAAAAAAACTAATCTACCCATGGCCCTGAAAAGGGCATTTGTATGGGAATTCAGTTCTTTTTTGGTCATTAAAATAAAAAAGCCCTAATCAAAAAAAAAAAAAACACCCCAAAAAAAAATAACCTTACACTAATCCCAAAAACAGTACTCACAGTTGCTGAAGTCCGGCGAAAGATCTTCATCCCAGCGGCGAAGCATCTTCATCCAAGCGGCTCCATCGCGGGACCAACATTTTCCATCTTCATCCCAGCAGAGGCAGAGCAGTCGGTGGATGGGCAGAGACGGAGGTCCAGGCGGAGTTCAAAGTGGAGGTCCATGCGGAGGTCCATCAGTCCGACGTGGAGGTCCTCTTCATGCGATCATCCGTCGCACACTGAGGATTCAATGCAAGGTACCCCTTTTATATTGGGGTACTGTTGCATTCCTATTGGCTGAAAAATTTAAATCAGCCAATAGGAATGAGAGCTGCTTAAATCCTATTGGCTAATTTAAACAGCCAATCGGCGAGATTACGAGTTTTGCGTTAGGAGCTGTGCGGTGCTAACGAGCAGTTTATTGTCACTGCTCACTTACCTGTAGCGCTGGTATTACAAATTTTCAGAAACCCGGCGTTAACAGGCAAGAAGTGAGCGTAGAGCAAAATTTAGCTCCATATCTCACTCCAATACCAGCGCTGCTTAAGTCAGCGGTGAGCTGGTCGTACGTGCTTGTGCACGATTTCCCCATAGACATCAATGGGGAGAACCGGTTGAGAAAAAGTCTAACACCTGCAAAAAAGCAGCATAAAACTCAGTAACTCAGCCCCATTGATTCCTATGGGGAAATAAAAGTTATGTTTACACCTAACACCCTAACATGAACCCTGAGTCTTACACTTATTAACCCCTAATCTGCTGCCCCAGACATCGCCGACACCTACATTATACTTATTAACCCCTAATCTGCCGCTCCGGACACCACCGCCACCTACACTACACTTATTAATTCCTAATCTGCTGCCCCCAATGTCGCCGCAACCTACCTACACTTATTAACCCCTAATCTGCCGCCCCAACATCGCCACCACTATATTAAATGTATTAACCCCTAAAAAAAAGTCTAACCCTAACCCTAACTCCCTATCTACTATCATTAACTAAATTATTCCTATTTAAAACTAAATACTTACCTATAAAATAAACCCTAAGCTAGCTACAATATAACTAATAGTTACATTGTATCTAGCTTAGGGTTTATTTTTATTTTACAGGCAAGTTTGTATTTTTTTTAACTAGGTAGACTAGTTATTAAATAGTTATTAACTATTTACTAACTACCTAGCTAAAATAAATACAAATTTACCTGTAAAATAAAACCTAACCTATGTTACACTAACACTTAACACTACACTACAATTAAATAAATTAACTAAATTAAATACAATTAAATAAATTAAATTAGCTAAATCACAAACAAACCCCCAACAGTAAAAATCACCACCCACACAACCAACCCCCCAAATAAAATACCAACTAAAAAAAAATAAGCTCCCCATTGCCCTGAAAAGGGCATTTGGATGGGCATTGCCCTTAAAAGGGCATTTAGCTCTATTGCAGGCCCAAAGTCCCTAACCTAAAAAATAAACCCACCCAATACACCCTTAAAAAAATCCTAACACTAACCCCCGAAGATTCACTTACGGGGAGAAGTCTTCATCCAAGCAGCTTAAGATGTCCTCAACGAAGCCGGCAGAAGTGGTCCTCCAGACGGCAATGCCCATCCAAATGCCCTTTTCAGGGCAATGGGGAGCTTAGGTTTTTTAGTTAGTATTTTATTTGGGGTTTTGGTTGTGTGGGTGGTGGGTTTTACTGTTGGGTGGTTGTTTGTATTTTTTTTTACAGGTAATAGAGCTGATTTCTTTGGGGCAATGCCCCGCAAAAGGCACTTTTAAGGGCTATTGATAGTTTAGTTTAGGCTAGGTTTTTTTTTATTTGGGGGGCTTTTTTATTTTGATATGGCTATTAGATTAGGTGTAATTAGTGTTAGGGTTAGACTTAGGTTTAGGGGTTAATAAATTTAATATAGTGGTGGCGACGTTGGGGATGGCAGATTAGGGGTTAATAAATGTAGGTATGTGGTGGCGATGTTGGGGCAGCAGATTAGGGGTTAATAAATATAATGTAGGTTGCGGCGATGTCCGGAGCGGAAGATTAGGGGTTAATAAGTATAATGTAGGTGGCGGAGATGTTAGGGGTGGCAGATTAGGGGTTTATAATATTTAACTAGTGTTTGTGAGGCGGGAGTACGGCGGTTTAGGGGTTCATATGTTTATTATAGTGGCGGCGATGTCCGGAGCGGCAGATTAGGGGTTAATAATTTTATTTTAGTGTTTGCGATGCGTGAGGGCCTTGGTTTAGGGGTTAATATGTATTTTATGGGTGTTAGTGTACTTTTTAGCACTTTAGTTATGAGTTTTATGCTACAGCGTTGTTGTGTAAAACTCATAACTACTGACGTTAAAATGCGTTAGGAATCTTGACGGGGTAGGCTGTACCGCTCACTTTTTGGCCTCCCAGGACAGACTCGTAATACCGGCGCTATGGAAGTCCCATAGAAAAAAGACTTTACAAAGTTTACGTAAGTCGGTTTGCGGTAAGGCCAAAAAAGTGTGCGGTGACCCTAAACCTGCAAGCCTCGTAATACCAGCGGTAGTGAAAAAGCAGCGTTAGCACCTGTTAATGCTGCTTTTTCAGCTTATCACAAAACTCGTAATCTAGCCGAATATGATTTAAGCAGCTTTTATTCCTATTGGCTGATTTTAATTTTTCAGCCAATAGGAATGCAACGGTACCCGAATATAAAAGGGGTACCTTGCATTGAATCCTCAGTGTACCGATTTTGGGGTTAGCGTAAGGTTTTTTGTTTTTTTTGGGAGTGTTTTTTTTTTTTTAGATTAGGGCTTTTTTATTTTAATGGGCTGAAAAAGAACTAAATGCCCTTTTAAGGGCAGTAAAAGAGCTCACTGCCCTTTTCAGGGCAATGGGTAGATTAGGTTTTTTTTTTGTTAGGTTTTTTTATTTTGTGGGTTTGGGGGGGTGGGGTTTGTAATGTTGGGGGTTGTTTGTTTATATTTGTTTGCAAAAGAGTTGTTAACTTTAGGGCAATGCGCCATTTTAAAGGCCATTGGTAGTTTATTATAGATTAGGTTTTTTTTGTTGTTTTTTTTAAACAGGGTATTAGAATAGGAATAATTTTTATTACTTTGGATAATTTCGTTTGTTATTTTTTGTAATGGGATTTTTTTTATTTTTGGGGTCTTTTTTTATTTTTTTTAGATTAGGCATTTTTCTTTTCATTTTAATGGGCCGAAAAAGAGCTGAATGACCTTTTAAGGGCAATGCCCATACAAATGCCCTTTTCGGGACAATGAGTAGATTAGGTTTATTTTTATTTTGTGGGTTTGGGGGGTGGTGGGTTGTAATGTTAGGGTGTTTTGTTTTTATTTTTTTGCAAAAGAGCTGCTAACTTTAGGGCAATGCCCTACAAAAGGCCCTTTTAAGGGCCCTTGGTAGTTTATTATAGATTAGTTTGTTTTTTTTTATTTTGGGATGGGTTTTTATTTTTTAAACGGGGTATTAGAATAGGAATAATTTTTATTTTTTTGGATAATTTTGTTTGTTATTTTTTGTAGTTTTAGTGTTTATTATTTTTTGTAATTGTAGTTATACTTTTTTGGTAATCTTAGGTTTTTTATTTTTAGTAATGTTAGGTTTTATTAGTGTAAGCTTAGGTTTTTTTTATTTAACAGGTAAAATCATGCAACGCGTTTCTCAACCTAGCATGGGTTGTTTCATCAGGCATCATGCTAGGTTGAGAAACGCGTTGCATGATTTTAAATTTTGCTTGCTATTGTTTTAAACTTATCAATATTTGTTTTAATAAACTGTACTTGTTTTATGCAAGCTTTGGTTCATTACCTTCTATAGCAGTTTTACACACTGCTTCTGACTATCCATTAGCACATATTGTGACAAAAATCCCCCTGCACTATCTACTCTGCACCTGGAGAGGTTTCGCTGGTACACCTGAAGATACCAGCCAGCTCCTACTAGTACATAAGTGTACTTGGGCCAATTATGAGTACCCATTTGGCTTTTTTTCTTTGATTTCACATATATGGATATATTGATGCACACATGAGGTGCCCCTCTTGTTCTTTATTATTATCTAAGGTTTAGGTAGTGTTGGCGATGTAGGGAGGCAGCGGTTTAGGGGTTAATAGGTTTAGTTGGTGTCGACTATGTAGGGGGACGGCAGTTTAGGGGTTAATAGCTTTATTTAGTGTCAGCGATGTGGGTGGCGACGGCAGTTTTAGATAATTTTGTTTCGGCAATCTCCGGCATATTGGTTATGTTAAGTTAAATAGTTTTTTTCAGATCCTGTCATTTTTTCGGATCTATTCTTTATTCATATGCATTATTT
The DNA here is from genome assembly GCF_027579735.1 of Bombina bombina. Classification (NCBI taxonomy): domain Eukaryota; kingdom Metazoa; phylum Chordata; class Amphibia; order Anura; family Bombinatoridae; genus Bombina; species Bombina bombina. The sequence continues at coordinate 119,427,828 of NC_069506.1, forward strand.
TTTTCTAAACTTCAGAATAGAATAATGCATATGAATAAAGAATACGAAAAAACGAACGGAACCCGAAAAAACTATTTAACTTAACATAACTAATTTGACGAAACAAATTTTTTATTTAACTAATGAAAACTAAACGAAAGGAAGCAATTTTTTTAGCGTTTGCACATGTATAATCAAATGGTTTATCGTTGTGAGTGTGTACTTTAAAGGCGTATTCTGGTTAAAATTTAAATTCACATAGATGAATTGCATCTTTGAATAGAAACATATTTGCAATATATACGTATTGGCAGAAATGCTTCTAGTAAAAGTTATGTTTTAGTGTTAAAGGGACATTGTACACTAGATTTTTCTTTGCATAAATGTTTTGTAGATTATCTATTTTTAAAGCCCACTGGGAGTGTTTTTGTAACAATGTGTAGTTTTGCTTATTTTTTAATAACTTTGTGCTGATTTTCAGACTTCTAACCAAACCCCAAAAAGTCAGTTGTATACATGCGTTTACAGACTGCTGCTGGCTCCTGTTTGTCTAATCTGTCTTTTCATATGCAGGGAAGGGGGGGGATGTCTGCTCCCAGTCCCTTTTACTGGGTGTTCCAGCTAACATCATCAACAGTGCTAAATTTGGAGCTTCTAAGTAAGTTTTTTAAAAGGTTTTATACTGGATTTTTAGATCGGTATCTGTGCATATTCTTCTTTATAGTAGTATCTATTACATGCAGTTATATGAAAATAAGTGTATACTGTCCATTTAACATTTTTCTCTGCACGTGCATGTGAAGCATAGATATTCTTAGTGCACCACCATTTAAATATTGCAGCTGCAGATCGGATAGGGATGATTTCAATCTGCCACCTTTTAGGTGATGGGCAATAATCTTAACTATCGTTTCAGGTGAGCCTGAAACGCCAGGGCTCCTAACCTCTCTCTCGGCTTGATAAATGGGGCCCCCTCAGTATAAGAGGTGTGGTTTATGGTATAGGGGTGGATGCATTCTTTTGAGTTAGACATGTGCACATCTGAAAATTTTGTTTCGTTTCGTATCGATTTGGTATTTTTTTATTTTGTTTTGTTGCATTCGGATTGATTCTTTATAGCAGTCATTCATTTCGGATGCATTCAGAAGTTCGTTATGTTCTAATTAATTTGTTCTGTTATGTTAAGTTGATTCGGATGGTTCCAACCAACACAAAAGGAATTATTTCACTGTTCTATCTCACTATATTTAATTGTAATATATCTCTATTCCTTTTTTTTTATAATAAATATGGAACAGCAAAGGAATTGTGATTAGTCCAGAGAGTCAGACTATTGCACCATGGCCATTCGAATAAAACAAATTAATCCGAACTCATTTGGATGTATCATTAGAAATTAATTAGGATTAGTTTAGTTTTGTTACTAGGGTGATTCAGAGATTCAGATGTATCCGAATCTCCGAATTACCTGAATTTTGTCCGAATTTTGATTCGGAACAAAACAAATTGCACATGACTTTTATGAACCCTTGGTAGAGTGGCTGCTGTCTGGTGGATACTAACCATTACATTTACCCTTGATGTTTTATACCAGAATCCAGGACTGCCTTGAGAAATTATATGATACCTTCAGTATACATCCACTCTAGTATCAGTTTTTACAAATCGTGACAGGTTTTAGAAATAATTATGCATATGCAATTCCAGGAAAAATAGAGGCCAATATTACAAGTGAGATTTTAAAGAAGATGAGACATTAAGTAGCGTAGCAGTAGCCCTGCCAGTATCAAATATGGCTCCTATACCATTAAATTAAAGGGATAAGAAAGTCAAAATGAAACCTGCAAGAATCAGATAGAGAATGCAATTTTAAGACACTTTTAAAATCACTTCTTTTTTCAAATGTGCTTTGATCTCTTGGTATCCATTGTTTAAAGTGAGTATGCGCATATCCTACACCAGCTGATGATTGGTGCCTGCATACATTTGTCTCTTGTGATTGGCTATTTGGCCAACTAGATGCGTTCAGCTAGCTGTCATTAGTGCAATGCTGTTACTTCAGCAAAGGATACCAAAAGAATGAAGCATATTTGATAATAAAAGTAAATTTGAAAGTTGTTTAAAATTGTATGTTCTATCCGAATTATGAACACAATTTTTGGGGTTTCCTGTCCCTTTAAATTAAAGAGCATAAATAATTCACCCAACAAAAGCTTACTACTGTTATCAGCTGTTATCACATTTTGGGCTAGATCGCGCGCTGTTTATCACTCCTGCTCGTGCGGTGACTGCTCTAGAGACTAGAAGTAAGCTTTTTGTGTGTGTTAGGTAGCGCGTGTATTACAAGTTGAAAGCAAAAGGTTTTCACATGAGTGCTAACCAGAAGCACGAAAAAGTCGAACTTCGAATATCCTGACTGTGTTAATGTTATTGCCCTATAGAAGTCAATGAAGTGCGAAAAGTGGGAAAAAAAGCGAATGCCCTACTTGCGCTCAAACCCGATCGAATTTTCTCAAGTGTACTTTTTTATGCAATTTAATATATAAATATATATACTGTATATATCTCAGACAGTGTTTGATTGTAACTGTACTTGTAAATGTATTGATTGTAACACATATTTTGGTCCTAATAAATATTGAAGATTTTACTGGACTTCTCCTTATTCTTGATAAGCACATTTAATTTCTACTCTTTATATGCACAACATTTTTGAAGAGCGCAAAGAACTGTGATATACCCCTTTTCGCTTGCGTGCAATAGTTAATGCGCCACTTCTAATCTAGCCCTTTATGGGAAGTGGAAAATATGTTTCTTCTTGTATTTACAACCATAGAGTTATGAAAATCATGCTTTAAAGGGACATGAAACACAATTTTGTTTCTTTTAAGATTAAGAGAGAGACAACACATTTTTTTTTTAAATCATTTATTTAAATTTCAACAGTATAACGGTATTATCAAGACAGTTGCATTACAGGGTACCGATGTACAAAATAAAATATAATGAATTCACATTTTTCTGCTAGATTAAAAAAATTGAATTACACATAGAGATAGAACATTAATTCATTCTCTCAGCAATATTTCAACATACATCTATGGCCAAGCAGGCACTTCTTACTGTCTTCTTATACCTTTCACTGTTATTTTTTTAGTTTTTTATAACACTAAGCAAAAACACATACCAAAAAATAAGAAAAAATTAAAATAAGTAAGGTTTAATACACCCTCCCTCCTCAGTCTCTAACCTGTATCTCTATATCTGGAAAATTCATTATTTATAGTTCTATTTTCTAATTTTATATATAAAAAAAACAAGGAAAAAACAGGGGTAAAATAATAAAGCAAGTCAACACACAAAAAAAAAAAAAAAAAAAGAAAAAAAAAGGGGGGGGGGAAATAATAAGCACCTCTCTCTCATCTCTCCCAACCTCCTATCTACCATATGCCCAACAATACTAATTCAGAGTTTTGGAAAGGGAAGATCATATATTCCTTTTCATTTTCAGGGAGTGATTTAATATATGCTGCCCATTTGTTAAAGAAATTTCTTATATCATCTTCATTATTTATGTCTGTGTCCTTTTGCTCTAGAAGACATTGTTTTTTTAAGCAGTTCTGAATTTCGGACACGCTAGGTACTGAGCGCATTTTCCATTTTTTACATATTAGGTATCTAGTAGCTAATATGGAGATAGATATTAATTTATCATTAGGGTGACATTTGGTTTGATTGTCTATACAGAATATAATTTGATGTGGGGTAAAGATTACAGGAGGGATTTTCAGCACCTTATTTAGCCAATATTCTAACTTGCACCAGATAGTTCTCACTTTTGGGCAAAACCAGAACATATGTTCTATGTCAGCTGCAGGGAGTGAACATTTAGGGCATTTGTCAAAACCTGAGTTATGAACCCTACGACCCATTGCCGGAGTGAAATATGCCCTGTGAAGGATTTTAATATGTGCTTCCCGCCAGGTAGCTGATAGTGTTATTTTTTTTACTTTACTTATAGATTGCTGGATTGTGTTCAAATCGACCCTGTTCCATTCTGACAATGAGGTCCATGTTAAGGCAAGCCTTACTAGGTTCTGGTTGCCCCTACTAATATTTAAGAGATGATAGCAGACTGTAATAGTCATCCGATTCACCTTGATAGAAGTAAGCCAATTTTCAAGTTTGCCTAATTTCCAGCACCACCCTGTCTCTCTAGTTGTTTCCAAGAGAAAATGCCTAATCTGCAGGTATGCAAAAAAATCTTTATTAGGTAAATTATATTCTCCTTTTAGCTTTTCAAATGTTTTAATAGTCTTCCTATCATCGTCTATCAAGAAGATCAACTTATTTAACCCATTCTTGTGCCATCTATTAAAGACCTCAGATTGCAGACCAGGCTGAAATTTTGGATTCCCGATCAAGGTGAGGTAGTTTGAAATCTTGGGATTATAAGGCAGAAGTTTTGATATTTTCCACCAAGCTTTAATAGGATTGGAAATCGATTTAAGTCGTTTAATTTCTGCAGGTAGCTCTTTGGGAGGGGAGTGTAGAAGTGCTACGGGTAAATAAGGATCACAGATATTTATTTCAAGCTGATTATTTAAGATATAATCCTTAGATAGGATCCAGTCACTTGCTATTCGTGCCAAAGAGATAAGATTGTATAATCTAATGTCTGGGAGTGCCATGCCACCCAGATCACCTGGAAGAAAAAGTTTATTAAGGGAGATTCGCGCTTTTTTCCCTTGCCATAAGAATTGACTAATTAAGCTATTGATCAGTCTTACATCCCTCTCAAAAAGAATCACTGGGACATTCATAAGTATATATAGCAATTTGGGGAGGAGAATCATTTTAAATAATGCCACTCGGCCCGAAATTGAGAGAGGCAGTGTCTGCCAAGTTCTCAATTTTTCTTTAATTTGCCTAATGATAGGGGGTATATTGAATTCATATAACTTTTCGGAGTTCACTGGAATGTTTATTCCTAGATATTTAAATGAATCTGTTATACTTTTAAAGGGGTTATCTGTACAGGAGTTTTTATCCCTGCAGATCCAGTGAATTTCTGACTTAGATGGGTTTATTTTATATCCTGAGAAGGATCCAAAGTGATCTATTATGTGCATAAGTTTTGGAATATTGATTTTAGTATTTGATATGTAGACAAGTACATCGTCTGCGTATAATCCAATTTTCATCTCATGATTTGAGACCTTTATTCCTTCTAGATTTTGCCGTATCATAATTGCTAAGGGCTCAATGGCCACATTGAACAGGAGGGGGGAGAGCGGACACCCCTGACGGGTTCCCCTTTCAAGAGTTATAGATGAAGATATGCCGCCATTAATAATCAACCGTGTAGTTGAATTTTTATAAAGATTCTCCACGAATTTAGGGAATTTGCCCTTGATTCCAAATTTTATCATGGATGTATTGAGATGCCTGAAGGTAACAGAATCAAATGCTTTTTCTGCATCAATAGAAAGAATAGCCATATCTGGTACTATGAGCGTCTCCCCTCTCCCCCCTCCCGTCCGAGCGGTCCTTTCAAGATATTCTAGTGTAAGTATTACCTCCCTTATTTTTGCCGAGGAGTTTCGTCCATTCAAGAAGCCAGCTTGATCCGGATGGATCACCTGTGGTAGTATTTGCTGTAATCTAGCTGCTAAGATAGAGGTGAGGATCTTGTAGTCTGAATTAAGTAAAGCTATTGGCCTATAAGATTCTTTGAGCCTTGGGTCCTTCCCTTCCTTAAGAATCAAGGTCGTGTAAGATGCAGAAAATGCAGATGTAGGTGATTTGCCATTCATGTAAAAATCATTATATAGATTTATTAAATACGGGGAGATTTCTGGAGATAGTATTTTGTAGAATTCACTAGGTAGGCCGTCCGGACCAGCTGCCTTATTTGTAGATAGCCCTGCAATTGCTTCGGACACTTCTTGCGCTGATATAGGGGAGTTGAGCCTGCTAATATCATCATCCACCAGTATTGGATTTTCAATCTTATTCCAGAATTCCACTGCCTTGTCATGGTCGTAGCCTTTACATGAGTATAAATCTTGATAATATTTCACCAGTATAGATGTAATTTTGTCTGGGTTTAGAATTTGCTCACCCTTTTCATGAATTTCTTCTATATGAGATTGCTTTTTCTCATTGCTGGTCATTCTGGCCAGCATCTTTCCAGATTTGTTCCCAAATCTGTATAATTTAGCCTGGATTTTTAACTCCTTTTGTGTTTGTCGAGTTAAAACAAATGTGTCCCGGGCTTCCTTAGCTTGCACATATTTCGACCAGTTTAATGGGTTCTTATGTAGCATAAATTTATTGTACGCATTGGTTAGTGCTTTTTGTATCTCACTCTCCCTTACCTTCAGTTTTTTAGTCAGGGTTATGTTATACGCTAAGATTTCACCCCTGAGCACCGCTTTAGCGGCTTCCCAGAATAATTCTGGGTGATCGATGTATTCTAAGTTAAAGTGGAGGTATTCCTCAAATTTAGATCTGAGGTGAGTTTTAAACTTCATGTCCGTTGTTAGGTAATAAGGGAAATAGAAACGCGAGGATTTAAATCTTGGATGTTCAAGATTAATGTCTAGATTAATAGGAGCATGATCTGATAGCAATATAGGGGCAATACCTGCATGTGCTCTTAGAGCGCCCAGTCGCTCATCCACAAGGAATAGATCTATTCGAGACAGGGTTTTATGCGCCTTTGAAAGGCATGTGAATTCCTGTGTGTCAGGGTTCTGGCTTCTCCAGATATCATATAGTGCTAGATTCTGCTTTATTTTCTTAATCATTTTAAATTCTAAATTATCCTTTTTCTGTTTTTTCTGCTTCATGGCTTCTCTAAGTCTATCTAGCGGACAATGCGGTGCCATGTTGAAGTCGCCACCTATGATTAAAAGTCCCTGATTATAGAGAAGAAGCTTAGTTTGAATTCTATTCCAGAATTCTGGATCAAAAGTATTGGGGCCATAAATATTACAAATTGTATAGATTTCCTGGGCGATTTTTACCTTCAACAGGACATATCTACCCTCCGGGTCGGGTTCGCAGTGAGTCACCTCAAGATGAGCTCTTTTCCCTATTAAAATTGCCACTCCCCTTTTTTTTCCTATGCTTGGCGAAAAATATACCTCTCTAACCCATGAGGATTTGAGTTTGTTAGATTCTTCTGAATTAAGATGAGTTTCTTGAATTAATCCTATGTCAGCCTGGGATTTCCTTAGATGCGTCAATATGGTTTTTCGTTTGATTGGGGTGGAGATTCCTCCAACATTCCATGAAACTATCCTAAATTTTTCTATTTCTCTGTATCATTAATGGCGCCTGTGGCTTAAGGAGGTAGTGAGAGAGATGAGGAGAGGGGGGGTAAAAAAAAAAAAAAAAAAAAAAAAAAAGGGGGGGAGGGGGAGTAATACCTAACATGACCTCTGTTTGCCCCATGAATCCCAGGGTGGGGGCAATCCCAAATTATTAGGCCCATGCTGGCTAAGTGGGGACCGCATTCTCTGTTGCTGATAAATTTAAAGAGGAGAAGAACTTCTCGGCTGCGTGTGCCTCCAGAAAGAAATGTACTGTTCCATTAACAGTTGCTTTTAATTTAGCTGGATATAATATAGTTGCATTTATTCCAGCGTTTATGAGTTTAGTGCATGTAGGTGCCAGATCTCTTCTCCTAGAGGCTGTCTCAGCCGAGAAATCCTGAAATATGAGGATCTTAGCTCCATTAATGATGAGGGGTTGTGTTTTACGATAATATTGAAGAATAGAGACTTTATCTTGGTAATTCAATAGTCTTATGATGACAGGTCTAGGCCTACTGAGATTTTGGGCTGACTGTACTGGACCCAGTCTATGGGCCCGCTCTACCAGGATGTTATTATACAAGGGTGGGAGTTTGAGGGCTGTCTTAAGTGTATCAGAAACAAAAAAAGCTAAGTCCTCATATTGTTTCTCCTCTGGGAGGCCTATTATTCTAATGTTGTTTCTTCTACTGCGGTTTTCTAGATCTTCTAGTCTCATAAGAATTTTTTGATTACTGCTGTTGATACTATCCATCTTAGTGCCTTGTGTTACTACTGTATCTTCTAAATCTGATACTCTCTGTTCAACCTCCTGCATTCTTGAGGAGAATTGTCTAATTTCCTGTGATAGAGAGGAAATATCCTGCTTAATCTCCATCCTTAGAGCGTCGAATTTAGGGGAGAGAGCGTCAGAGATATTGGCAACTAAGTTTTGGACATTCAATAATTCAGATGTAACTGTACTTGTTGAGATTAATTGAGTGTCAGTCACTGGGTCCTGTGTGTTCCTGGATTTCTTATCTCTCTGTCTACCTGCCATTCCTGGTGAAGGTGTTTTATAGGGAATGCCAAGGAATTTATCCATATACTAGTTTGTGAAAATTGGAGAAAAAAAAAAAAAAAAAAAAAAAAAAAAAAAAAAATTTCCTAGGGGAAAAGAAAAAGATGGGAATGTGAGAGGGAAAAGGAAAAAAAGCCAAACAGTCAAGGAAGTGAGTGCTAGGAGTAAGTCAGTTGAAGGTTGAGAGCTGTGTGTGTGAGAATCTTATTTATAGTGTGTGAGTAAAGTGGTTTGTGAGTCTAAGCGGGGGAGGGGAGAGAGGGGAAAAACAAACAAAAAAAAAACAAAGGGCAAAATCCTAGTACTTTCAAATATTTTGATGTTAGGGGGAACTACAAAATGAGACCTTTCAAAGATCTAGGTCTCACGGTTATTACCCAGTGCTAAATTTGTATTTGTTTTCTTATAAATCAATAGTCTTCAATATAATGTGGTCAAAGACTTTCAGTCTTTTAAGTAAAAACAGAAAAAAAGTGGATGTATGAGACTGTTTTTGAGCCAGTAGTAATATGCAGAGCTTTTTTCTAGGTCTGTGCAGGATCTCAATTAAACACCCCTTTTTTTTCCCTTTTTTTTCCCTTTTTTTAACCCCTGTGATGTATCTAGCGCTGTATTGGTTTCTGCAATTATTTTGCAGGGTAAGGGGTTACTACCTATACCCCTATTACTAAGCACATAATGAGATTAGGAATACAACCATCTGTATTATTACCCTATGTTTTAGGCAAAAAAAAGGTAGGAAAAGAAAGGAAGCAGAGAGGTGGAGGGAGAAAGAAGGAAAGTCAAATCCAGTAACATATGAGAACATAAGTTTGATTACAGCATTAAACAACCTGTTAAATTAAGGTTTTGTAGTATTCTCAGTCCAACGTGCATCAATTAGACTTAACTACAAAACTGTATTTGCTATCTTGTTTCAATGTTACACTGTGTTAAAAATGTCCTCTTGTAACATATATGAACATGGATCTAGTCAGATCGTTAGGCAGTCTATTAAACTGAAATTTGTAGTGTTCTCAGTCTGAGATATTTCAAAAATGCCCCAACTCAGATATATGTCCATTTAATTTAAGTAGAGATTTCTTATAATGCCCCTTCAATTTATGCAGTCATCAGTTCTATGTGTCAAGTTCAACTATCCCGCCTCAGCATTGTTCCATACTAACAGTGTCTTCTTGTGAATTCTGCGGTTTTTTACCGTTACCGTTCAGTGTATATCACGCTACTTTTTAGAAGAGACTCACTCACCCCCTCCTGCGCTGTTGGTCCACCTACCACCCGCGGCCTCCGATTCCGAGCCGCCGCAGGACTAGTCGAGATCAGCAGGACCAGAGTTCCTTCGCCCCAAACAGAGAACACAGGCAACTCCCCCCACGCAGCACCGGTGGGGGGGGAGAGGATAGCTCCGCTCCAAGCGGGCAGTGAAGCGAAGAGGCGCCCACACGCCAGATCCAGCAGCCCGTCCGAGTCCAACTCCCTCCCGCGCAGCACCGGTGGGGGAGGGGGAGGGGCGAGCCCAGGGCGGCGGGACCCGCCGAGACCAAAGGGGCAACAGGTAAGTTGAGAAAGCTGCGGGTTTGTTGTTATAAAGATAATTCAATCAGGGGTGGTAGTCGCACGGAGGGGGGGAGAGCTGGACCTCAGAGGGGTAGCGGGGCCTCAAAGTAGGATCAGGAACAGCCAGCTGAGGCACCGACAGCCTCAAATTGCTTCCAAAGCCAGATAGACGGTGGGCACAAACTGAAGTCAGGAGTACCAATTAGCCAGCAAAGGGGCTCAGCACAGTGGGATGGCGTGCCACTGCGAGGTTCTGGAGTAGGTCTGCGGTATCTGTCAGGGGAATAGCCCCAAAGCCTGGAGCTGGTGCGGGAGCCTTCCACCAATTTCCCAGTGACTGGAGAGACGAGCTAAGCAGCACCTGTGCAGCACCTGTGCAGCACCTGTGCAGCACCTGCATGTAGCTCCTCCTCCACCGGAACCTCTCGAGACAACACATTTTTAAACAACTTTGTAATTTACTTCTATTGTCAATTTTGCCTCATTTTCTTTGTATCCTTTATTGAAGAAGTAGCAATGCAGTACTGGGAGCTTGCTGAACACAACAGTAAACCAATGACAAGAGGCATATATGTGCAGCCAGCATGCAGCAGCTAGCTCCCACTTCCTGCACCTGCCTAGGTATTCTTTTCAACAAAGGATACCAAGAGAAATATGCAAATTAGATAGTAAAAGTAAATTGGAAAGTTGTTTAAAATTGCATGCTTTTTCTGAATAATGAAATAACTTTGTTGGGATTTACGTCCCTTTAACTGATGGTTTTCTAAACTCTTATACATAACAGAAACTTTCAGATGTAAACTGCGACTAAATTAAGAAAAAAAAGGCATTATAGAAATAAATGATCAGAATTGTATATACTATCCATATAAGCAAAGAACATGACAGAATGTTGTGAATTTGATTTTTGGGCATATGTATATACACCATTTACAATATAGTAGGAGCATTGCTAAGTGTTAACTTGCTCAGCCTAGTATTTAATAAAAGCATGTGCACATGGGGCTAAGAGAGGGTTTCTTTGGATGCCCCAACAGATAAAAAAGCATATGAAAAATATAAATTGACAATGATATTCTAGATATAAACACTGTGACCATTAGAACAATACATAGCCAAGGATGATAGACAAACAGATAGATAGGCAGACAGACAGATAGATGCTAGATAGATAGATAGATAGATAGATAGATAGATAGATAGATAGATAGATGCTAGATAGATTGATGCTAGGTAGATAGACAGACAGACAGACAGACAGACAGAAAGATAGATAGATGCTAGCTAGCTAGATAGATAGTAGATAGATATATAGATAGATGATAGATATTCCTTGAGAAAGCTTACATAGCGAAACGATCGTCGGAACTATTAACTCTCCTGCGCGTCTCTACAGTTGCTTCTGCACCGGAAGGAGGAGCAACTCATATCTGTGGTCAGGTTGGACGGTTTAGCGGTTAAGTTTCTGCTGCCCGAATCCACTTGCATCCTTCGGTGGAGTTTGCTTTTGTGAGCAATAACAAGAATTTACTGCTCTATTAACCTCTATAATAAGTTTACTATAAGCATTTGTGACGCTTTTTATCATATTTTAATAAATTGTTTTATATTATATTGCCGTGAGAGAACTGTTTGCCCACCAGTGTAAAGTGGGTGTGCGTATTTCCTTGAGCTTAGGTATAAGCTCCAACCCATGTGAGTAGGCATTTAGCCACAATCTTGGTATATATTCTGGATAGTGTTATAGAATTACACTATGTTGCATTTTCTCTTCCTTTTCTCTGAGAATTTCTAAAGATACAAAGAAACAGAAGATCCCAAGCAAGAATACGCATATCCTTATAAGAACTCACTATTTTATTTCATTTGTTTTTTCTTTTTCATTGATGCTTTCACGACTTTTGATTGTATTATCACATTTATTTCAGATGATAGATAGATAGATAGATAGATAGATAGATAGATAGATAGATAGATAGATAGATAGATAGATAGAAAGATGTTAGATAGATAGATGATAGATAGATGATAGATAGATAGATAGATAGATAGATAGAACAATATATTCATTTACATATAATTATATGCTCCAACTCTCAGTGAAACAATGCCAGTGTACTTATAGAAGTCACCACTGGCTGTTGCTTAGCAACAAGCAGCCAGTTCAATGTGCATGTTTTAAATCATCTGACAACAGTGTGAGGACATTGGTCTTTGGAAAACTAACATCAAATTGTAACAGTGAAATAACCAATGTCAGAATATTCTCTTAGACACTGAAACTGCACTGAATAAATTACAGTGCTGTGTCTATGTGAATCAAGGTCTATATTTGGGCATAGCGGAGAAGAACATGTAACCAACTGTTTGTTTAATACTGCCATATGCCCATATTTTTATGTATTTATTTTATTAATTTCTTTTATTGAGGTTTATGTAGTGTTACACATACCTTAACAATGTAAGTATAATAAACAAACATATCCATCCAATAAACATAAAACCCCATCAAGAGCTAGAAAAAAATAGGACAAAGTTTATTTTAAATATTCCTAAAAGATCAATGTCTATCCTAATTTGTATCGAGTTTCAAGTGATAAATGAGGCATGTTACATACTTAAAAAAGTACACACACTTGTCTAATATTAGTGCCTCTATAGAGAACAGCCTCCCATATTCACAATGAGGTCTCTCTTGAACCTTGATGATGATGACTGAGGGTAACTGCGCAGCGGCAGCTCGCCTCCCTGACCCGTGTTCACACTTGGAGGGAACCCCCACCCACAACACGTGTCTAGTGCCGACTCTACACGCAGCACCACGCGACACTTCAATCCCCCATACATGCTGGCGCAACTTTGCTTCTCCTCCAGAACAGTTCCAGCCAGGTCACGTCACTCACGTTTCTTCTCAGCACAAGGAACATGACCGGAGGACTGGAGACTCACTGGAGAGGAAGAGGGAGGAGCCAGCCAGCCGGTGCTGTGAGGACTCGGAGTGTGTGCAGAACTAGCGTGGGGGAAGGAGCAGCACTGGCTGTTAAAGTCTGGCAGTGGCACAGAAAGAACGTCTGTGTGACAAAGTCAGAAGATAGAGAAGGTCTGAATCTGGGCAGTGGGGTTTCAGGAGTGTCAGTGTGTAATAAAGTAAAAAAAAAAAAAAAAAATCTCCAAATTTACTGACTGTTATCAGTCATATCATGTTTTTTGTAATTTGTGTGTGCAGTGCAAATTGACTGCAGGTCAAATCATATCCTGAAAAAAACATAACCAAGCACCTCCATTATGATTCACTGTTTCAGGAGTGTAACGTAAAAAAAAAGTCCTCAAATTTACTGTTACCACCTTTATATCTTCTTTCTTGGTAATTTGGGTGTGCAAGTTGACTGCTGGTCAAATATCACTAAAAAAGCATAACCAAGCTAGCACCTCCATACTTTTACATAATTTTACTAGAGTTCAGGAGGGAAACGTTTTTCAAAAGAAGGAAAATCAGAGTTTTTTTGTTTTTTTTACTAGAGTTCAGGAGGGAAACATTTTTAAGATACCATGAGAAGAAATAGGTCAATAGAATTAAGTAAATTAGTTTATATATGTATTGTATCTGCTGTCTGAATTGTTTTGTTGTCATGTATGTGTGTGTGTGCATGTATGTATGTGAGTGTGTATGTATGTGTGTATGTATGCATTTGTTTATGTGTATATGTATGTGTTTGTATGCATGTGTGTATGTATGCATTTGTTTGTGTGTATATGTATGTGTTTGTATGCATGTGTGTATGTATGTATGCTTGTGTATATATGTGTGTATATATATATATGCAGCGCTCCACATATAATCTTGTGCTCCACATGCTTCACAGATAACACTTTTCCCAGTGCGCAGGTGGTGGGGGGGGGGGGGGGACTTTTCCCAGTGCACGGGGAACTTTTCCCAGTGTGGAGGTGTCCCTCTTTCAAATTTTTAAATATTGGGAGGCATGTGACAGACTCATCAGGCATCATTTATAACCATAACATATTAACATTCATTCACAGACAATCATTATGACACAGTGTGTGTGTATGTATATATACAGTATATATATATATATATATATATATATATATATATATATATATATATATATATATATATATATATATATATATATAGACCAACAAGCACAGGAAGGCACCCGGTCTCCAACTCTCCCAGAAGACTTCAACCAAAGGGAACAGCAAACTTGATGACAGAAAGGAACAGCTACACAATCCGGTAAAAGCAATAATGTCTTTATTTGACATCCAAATATAAGTGTATACAGGCTTAGTCAGATATGTTTCGTATAGAAATACTGACTTAACTTTTTCAATCACTACCTGCTAACTAATGGCTAAAAAGCTAGAGCTAAATACACCTGTGAAGCAACTCCCTGTTTTCCTACATCCAATCATAATAGAGACCTATTAATTACATTAATTGACACCTGTTTAAAGCTCACTGTGAAAAAATAAGAGTAAAAAAGGTGGGAATGTGCTAGGTGTAAATGCTGTAATATGACAAGTTAGCCTAGACATAAATGCAAACATTTTAAAGTAACATATTGGCCTAGATTTGGAGTTTGGCGGTAGCCGTGAAAACCAGCGTTAGAGGCTCCTAACGCTGGTTTTAGGCTACCGCCGGTATTTGGAGTCAGTCAAAAAAGGGTCTAACGCTCACTTTTCAGCCGCGACTTTTCCATACCGCAGATCCCCTTACGTCAATTGCGTATCCTATCTTTTCAATGGGATCTTTCTAACTCCGGTATTTAGAGTCGTGGCTGAAGTGAGCGTTAGAAATCTAACGACCAAACTCCAGCCGCAGAAAAAAAACAGGAGTTAAGAGCTTTTTGGGCTAACGCCGGTTCATAAAGCTCTTAACTACTGTGCTCTAAAGTACACTAACACCCATAAACTACCTATGTACCCCTAAACCGAGGTCCCCCCACATCGCCGCCACTCAATTAAATTTTTTTAACCCCTAATCTGCCGACCGCCACCTACGTTATACTTATGTACCCCTAATCTGCTGCCCCTAACACCGCCGACCCCTATATTATATTTATTAACCCCTAATCTGCCCCCCACAACGTCGCCGCCAACTACCTACAATAATTAACCCCTAATCTGCCGACCGCAAAGCGCCGCTACTTAAGTTATCCTTATGTACCCCTAATCTGCTGCCCCTAACACCCCCGACCCCTATATTATATTTATTAACCCCAAATCTGCCCCCCACAACGTCGCCTCCACCTGCCTACACTTATTAACCCCTAATCTGCCGAGCGGACCGCACCGCTACTCTATTAAATTTATTAACCCCTAAAGCTAATTCTAACCCTTACCCTAACACCCCCCTAAGTTAAATATAATTTTATTCTAACAAAATAAATTAACTCTTATTAAATAACTTATTCCTATTTAAAGCTAAATACTTACCTGTAAAATAAACCCTAATATAGCTACAATATAACGAATAATTACATTGTAGCTATTTTAGGATTAATATTTATTTTACAGGCAACTTTGTAATTATTTTAACCAGGTACAATAGCTATTAAATAGTTAAGAACTATTTAATAGTTACCTAGTTAAAATAATAACAAAATTACCTGTAAAATAAATCCTAACCTAAGTTACAATTAAACCTAACACTATACTATCATTAAATTAATTAAATAAAATACCTACAATTACCTACAATTAAACCTAACACTACACTATCAATACATTAATTAAATACAATATCTACAAATAACTACAATGAAATAAAATAACTAAAGTACAAAAAATAAAAAAGAACTAAGTTACAAAAAATAAAAAAATATTTACAAACATAAGAAAAATATTACAACAATTTTAAACTAATTACACCTACTCTAAGCCCCCTAATAAAATAACAAAGACCCCCAAAATAAAAAAAATGCCCTACCCTATTCTAAATTACTAAAGTTCAAAACTCTTTTACCTTACCAGCCCTGAACAGGGCCCTTTGCGGGGCATGCCCCAAGAAATTCAGCTCTTTTGCCTGTAAAAAAAAACATACAATACCCCCCCCAACATTACAACCCACCACCCACATACCCCTAATCTAAACCAAACCCCCCTTAAATAAACCTAACACTAAGCCCCTGAAGATCATCCTACCTTGTCTTCACCATACCAGGTTCACCGATCCGTCCTGGCTCCAAAATCTTCATCCAAGCCCAAGCAGGGGCTAGACATCCATCATCCGACGGCTGAAGAAGTCCAGAAGAGGGTCCAAAGTCTTCATCCTATCTGGGAAGAAGAGTAGATCCGGACCGGCAACCATCATCTTCCAAGCGGCATCTTCTATCTTCATCCGATGAGGACCGGCTCCATCTTGAAGACCTCCATCGCGGATCCATCCTTCTTCTCCGACGACTAGACGACGAATGACGGTTCCTTTAAATGACGTCATCCAAGATGGCATCCCTCGAATTCCGATTGGCTGATAGGATTCTATCAGCCAATCGGAATTAAGGTAGGAATATTCTGATTGGCTGATGGAATCAGCCAATCAGAATCAAGTTCAATCCGATTGGCTGATCCGATCAGCCAATCAGATTGAGCTCGCATTCTATTGGCTGATCGGAACAGCCAATAGAATGCAAGCTCAATCTGATTGGCTGATTGAATCAGCCAATCGGATTGAACTTGATTCTGATTGGCTGATTCCATCAGCCAATCAGAATATTCCTACCTTAATTCCGATTGGCTGATAGAATCCTATCAGCCAATCGGAATTCGAGGGACGCCATCTTGGATGACGTCATTTAAAGGAACCGTCATTCGTCGTCTAGTCATCGGAGAAGAAGGATGGATCCGCGATGGAGGTCTTCAAGATGGAGCCGGTCCTCATCGGATGAAGATAGAAGATGCCGCTTGGAAGATGATGGTTGCCGGTCCGGATCTACTCTTCTTCCCGGATAGGATGAAGACTTTGGACCCTCTTCTGGACTTCTTCAGCCGTCGGATGATGGATGTCTAGCCCCCGCTTGGGCTTGGATGAAGATTTTGGAGCCAGGACGGATCGGTGAACCTGGTATGGTGAAGACAAGGTAGGATGATCTTCAGGGGCTTAGTGTTAGGTTTATTTAAGGGGGGTTTGGGTTAGATTAGGGGTATGTGGGTGGTGGGTTGTAATGTTGGGGGGGGTATTGTATGTTTTTTTTTACAGGCAAAAGAGCTGAATTTCTTGGGGCATGCCCCGCAAAGGGCCCTGTTCAGGGCTGGTAAGGTAAAAGAGCTTTGAACTTTAGTAATTTAGAATAGGGTAGGGCATTTTTTTATTTTGGGGGTCTTTGTTATTTTATTAGGGGGCTTAGAGTAGGTGTAATTAGTTTAAAATTGTTGTAATATTTTTCTTATGTTTGTAAATATTTTTTTATTTTTTGTAACTTAGTTCTTTTTTATTTTTTGTACTTTAGTTAGTTTATTTCATTGTAGTTATTTGTAGATATTGTATTTAATTAATGTATTGATAGTGTAGTGTTAGGTTTAATTGTAGGTAATTGTAGGTATTTTATTTAGTTAATTTAATGATAGTATAGTGTTAGGTTTAATTGTAACTTAGGTTAGGATTTATTTTACAGGTAATTTTGTTATTATTTTAACTAGGTAACTATTAAATAGTTCTTAACTATTTAATAGCTATTGTACCTGGTTAAAATAATTACAAAGTTGCCTGTAAAATAAATATTAATCCTAAAATAGCTACAATGTAATTATAATTTATATTGTAGCTATATTAGGGTTTATTTTACAGGTAAGTATTTAGCTTTAAATAGGAATAAGTTATTTAATAAGAGTTCATTTATTTCGTTAGAATAAAATTATATTTAACTTAGGGGGGTGTTAGGGTTAGGGTTAGAATTAGCTTTAGGGGTTAATACATTTATTAGAATAGCGGTGAGCTCCGGTCGGCAGATTAGGGGTTAATAAGTGTAGGCAGGTGGAGGCGACGTTGTGGGGGGCAGATTAGGGGTTAATAAATATAATATAGGGGTCGGCGGTGTTTGGGACAGCAGATTAGGGGTACATAGGGATAATGTAAGTAGCGGCGGTTTACGGAGCGGCAGATTAGGGGTTAATAATAATATGCAGGGGTCAGCGATAGCGGGGGCGGCAGATTAGGGGTTAATAAGTGTAAGGTTAGGGGTGTTTAGACTCGGGGTACATGTTAGGGTGTTAGGTGCAAACGTAGGAAGTGTTTCCCCATAGCAAACAATGGGGCTGCGTTAGGAGCTGAACGCGGCTTTTTTGCAGGTGTTAGTTTTTTTTTCAGCTCAAACAGCCCCATTGTTTCCTATGGGGGAATCGTGCATGAGCACGTTTTTGAGGCTGGCCGCGTCCGTAAGCAACTCTGGTATCGAGAGTTGCAGTAGCGTTAAATATGCCTGTACGCTCCCTTTTTGGAGCCTAACGCAGCCATTCTGTGGACTCTCAATACCAGAGTTATTTTAAAGGTGCGGCCAGAAAAAAGCCAGCGTTAGCTACGCGGGTCGTTACCGACAAAACTCTAAATCTAGCCGACTGTGATTAATTAATACCCCCAGAAAAATCTTATACTCTTTTTAGGCTATAGAATACATATCATATGCTCTTTATTAAAAATTATTTGAGAAGCAATAAAAAGAGGGAAAAAAAAAATGAATATAAATTCATAAGGGGAAATAGATGTTTGCAAAAAGTATCTTGTGACTTTTGGATTTATTTGACAAATAATTTAATGTCCCATTATAAATTCAAACCCTTTGGCACAACAGTTTCCAATTGGAAAATCCAAAAAACTTCCTTTTTTTTGAGAATTTCTTCTCTATTACCTCCTCTTGGGTGTCTGGGAATAAATTGGATGCATTGGAATGCCAATAGGGAAGTATCAGAATGGTGTTCTTTTTTATATATATATATATATATATATATATATATATATATATATATATATATATATATATATATATATATATATATGCTGTATTAGGCTACAATGTGTGATTTTGTAAAATTTTGGGATGGTGGTGTGCCGCAGGAATTTTTTTATGTAAAAAAGTGTGCCACGGCAAATAAAAGGTTGAAAATCACTGGTCTAGAACAAATGTGGACATACTCTAGTATAATGTACTGACAGAGAGAACAACATGAGAGCATGATAATATTAAAATCCCAAATAAAAATTACCCTAATGCACAGGTTAAGAGCAGATATATATTCAAATATTCAACTGATGGATATTATACCTTATATGAAAACAGACATGTTTTTTTTACTAATGTAGATAAGAGTGAATATGTTAAACCCACAAAGGAACTCTGCAGCTGTGAACACATATCAGAATAGGGTTAAAATCTACTTATATCGTGTCTGGGCGGCTGCCATGACTGGTCTGATTATTAGGAGCTCCAGGTGAATGAGATTAATGATACCAAAAAGTGCTGTAAATGACCGTCCTCAAGGACTGATCTAGACTTTTGAGGTCTTAGGCAAAGGCCTGTATTGGAGATATTAACACTCACCCATGCACCTGGGTAGAGCAGTTATGAGTAGACTGCTATTTAAGACACCGCACCTTGCAATAGACCCAAGGATATAAACAATTCTGTTTCCCTAAATACAAAATCAATCCTAGACAAATGGGTATCACAGATTTTACAGCTTATAGGAGGCCACTTTCAGAACCTCGAGCAGTGAAGCCTTTGCTGATCTGATCTGAGCAAGTTTCAAATAACGCCTATAACCCAGTGGCCAATATCTCGCTCTCTATATACACAGAAGACAAATCTCATACCTTTTGCTCATATGTAGCCACAGCGGGAGTCTTGAGCATAGAGGCAGCTTTTACTGAAATCTCCTTCCTTCATGAAAAAAGAGTTGTTCTTGATTTCTGAACTGTGTGCTCCTAATATGATTTTTTTTCTGGGCCACCTGCAACTACATCCTTAAAGTTTCACCCAAAGAGATAGCAGGTATCCAAGGGGCTCTTGTCAGCTGGAATGTGGCCCTTAAATAGCCAATGGTGAAACCGACTCTCTTTTTGTAAGTCATAAGAACTGGATTAGACATTGTGGTTTCTGTTGCCAATTGCCCAGGGACTACTCCGCACCTTTAGCGATAGTTTTTATATATGCTGTTTCTTATACTTTGAACTATAGCCTATGAAATCCCTCTAGTTTTTTCAACATAGGCTCTGTAGCAGACTGCAAAGTTGTTTTTAAATGGGGACCACCGACGGTAGACTCTTAGAAATGTATAAGTTTAATGTTTTTGTATTCATTTTTTTTGGTAAGCAAATTGTATTTGTCACAATCTGTTTTAAGGTATCTGCTTTAGGTTTGGGATATTGTAATAAACACTTGCATTTGTAGGGGCTCAACTTTTCAACTATATGTTTTACTATAGTTAAAACTCTTTGCAATTATTAGCCACACTAGTATATCCTTACTTTATTTCAACTCTTTCATGTGCTCTGCAGTACTCTATTACAAAACTGTAGGTAGATTTATTATTGGGACAAGTATTCTTTTATTCCTCTGTTTCAGTGCTGTCTGTTATTTTTTTTACTTCTCAGTGGAGAGAAAGGACATTTTAACCCTCAAAGTTTTCATTGGAGAGGCAGAATTACTATTATTCCTACACTAAAGTTGGATTCATATAACCTTTATATACCTAGCATAAAAGAGCTACTATTTTACTTTTCTTTATAACAATGTTATACAGATACTCCCTGTGTTAAGTAGTTTATAAACTTGATACTATAGTTTACCTTTTTCATGTGATGATTTAGTTTTGTTCTCTTATCTAATGATAGATCTCGATGGTTTAATTAAAAGTAAGAGAAGTGTAGCGCTAAACTACAGACTCACTTCCCCTTCCAAATATCTCCTTCCCAAAGATAAAAGCAATCAATCAAAGTGTGGTGCTTGTGCCAGGGGACTCAGGTGAACTCCTAAACAGGTGGTATTTGGCGTGTGACGTTATCGTGGAAATCGCTACTGAGAAATATCACTGGAGTAAGGAGGCTGCTTTTGTGGCTGCTCCCACCTTTGAGAGATAGAAGATTTGCACAGAGTCACGGACTGCAGAGGTGCTGTAAAGTATATTTTTCACACTAGCCATGTTAGGCTACCACCAAGCAGGAAGGCATTATTACACATAGTGAAGATATAAAGTCAAGTACTGACTATACCTATATATGATCCATCTGCTTTATTAGGCCTATCACCAAACTAATAAGGAATATTTTGTCTGCAGTACACGGCTAAGTACATATAGGCCAAAAGTGTACCATCTAAGCCTAATTGTTTACATATTGGGAGACGTCCCAGGAGTATATTATTCACCTTTACCATTTGGGTAGCCTCAAAGAGCTCATTTCATGTGTTTTTATATAAATGCTGGAAGTCTTTTATTAAAAATGTTTTTATTTTTTTTGCTTAACAGCTAATAGATTGAATTCTATACATCTGCAAATAGTTATTGCTGTTGTTCTTATGCTATAAGGAGTTTTACTATATATAGAAATATATTTCTTACAACTGTTTTTTATTTTTTACTTTTATTTTATTTTAATTAAATTGTAATTGTAAGTTAACATTTTGAGTGAAATTGTTTAATTATTTGACTGGTTTGACTCCGCTTTTAGCGCTCATCCACACTTTGTTTGATATATCTCGATGGCTCAACCAACGGAGGCTAGAGAAAAGGCTATATAGGCTAAGTCTGCTTAACAATGAAGGCATATAAGTTACTGGAAATTACTTTCTGTAGAGCCACATGTCTACATACTGAACAGTAATCATCTAGAAGCATAGGGAATGAGGTAAATATGTCATCAAGCCTACATCTAGTGTAAGTTCTTAAACCTACTTAAGACCACCTCACTTAACTGGGTTTATAGATATTACTCAGAAATATCAATTATAGCCATAGTTTAGTAATTTTGGGTGAGCAGTATATACTAAACTATCTCTTTTGTATTTACTAAGCTTCAAGATACTTGATGTCTGTACCAAACACAATGGATAAAGCGAATTCCGTCACAATTTTACATATTTAGAAAGTTTTACCAGGGTTTTATTGAGGCAGAGAGTTATATCCAAACACTGAAAATGTAATTTTAACAACTGGGTTCGGTATCCTGTGGGAGGCGAGTGATTTAGCAACTGACGTCGTTGCAGGTGCAACATAGGAACTCCAGGCATGAGAGTGAGTCAGCTCTGAAGTCTCGGTTTGCCCTGCTTGCACTCTTTGTGCCCTCTCAACTGTGAGTGTTCACTTGTCACCATATTGTATCTCGTTTGTTGTATCTGCTGTATAGCACCATAAGGCACCTCTTGTTTTGTCTTTCAGGACATTGTTTATAAAGTCGTACCCACTTATTGGAGAGCCGCATATCTGGAATTGTTTGGGACTTTACATATAGAGGCCTATTTATTAAAGGTCTGGCAGACCTGATCCGACAGTGCGGATCAGGTCCACCAGACATCGCTGAATGCGGAGAGCAATACGCTCTCCGTATTCAGCATTGCACCAGCAGCTCTTGTGAGCTGCTGGTGTAATGCCGCCCCCTGCAGATTCGCGGATAATCGGCCGCCAGCAGGGAGGTGTCAATCAATCCGACCATACTCGATCGGGTTGAATTGTGGCAATGTGTGTCCGCCTGCTCAGAGCAGGCAGACAGGGTTATGGAGCAGCGGTCTTTAGGCTGCTGCTTCATAACTGCTGTTTCTGGTGAGCCTGCAGGCTCGCCAGAAACACGGACCCTCAAGCTCCATTTAGAACTTGATAAATGGGCCTCATAGTCTTTCTGTGTCATTTTTTCGTTTATTGATTTCTATATTACTATTTTATTATTTTCTTATTATTATTTATTATACTCTTAGCGCACCTCTTCCTTGTTAGTGATACTACGTGGTGCTTTATCATCTAGAAGCATATGGAATGAGGTAAATATGTCATATGTTATAGTAAAACCAAGCTAATGGGGTTAGTGATGCTTTAGGGAATGAATGATGTACACAACATAATTGTGCTCAAAATGATGTTTGTAGATTTGGCGATTTGGCTAAGCACAGCATTAGGTAAAGTTTTTCCGGTCACATTTTATAATAAAATAAACCTTAATTTTGTATTTTTATAAAACAAATAAAAATATGTTTAAATAAGGGACAAATTCTCAGTCTATTAATCTTAATAATTAGCCCCCACATAAAATGTGGCCGGAAAAACTTTACCTAATGCTGTGCAGGACTTTGAATGAGATATAAATAATACGTAAAAGCTACAATAAAAATTCACAACTGAAGCCGCAACACACAGCAAAGTCCTGCATAATTCCCCTTATCATCAAGGTGGTCATGTGACAACAACCAAACCCAAAAGATTAGGTGAATAGAGTGATCTGTTGTGGTCCACAGAAACATCTCAAAGAAATGAAGAACATTTTGAGAAAGTCCATTGGATACCTATAGTAATGACTTCTGTTCCCTTTGCATACGGGTTGGATGGTCTATTTAATGGTTTCAATGACAGAAAGAAAAAATTATGTCAGAAAAGAAAATATAAGAATGTCAGACAGGGCAATTTTCATTCTATACAATCCCTTGAACTTAATGTTTTGATAATAAGGCTTAAAATATAAACTAATTATTTTTCTTGATTATGGTTTGCACAACTATAGATGTTATGCACTTACATAAAACCAGAAAAACATATGGTGGCCTATTTATCAAGCTCCGTATGGAGCTTGATGCCCCGTGTTTCTGGCGAGCCTTCAGGCTCGCCGGAAACACAAGTGATGAAGCAGCGGTCTAAAGAACATCGCCAGACAGACATCGCCAGAAATCAATCAGATCGAATACGATCGGGTTGATTGACACCTCCTTTTAGCGGCTGATTGGCCGCAAATCTGCAGGGGCCGGCATTGCACCAGCAGTTCAACAGAACTGCTGGTGCAATGATAAATGCCGAGAGCGCATGCTGTCGGCCTTTATCGATGTGCAGCGGACATGATTTGCAATATCGAATCATGTCCGTTCGCACAGTGATAATAAGGGCCCATGGTATATACTGGTTTATGCTTACATGTGTGCTATATTGCTTCTGAGGGCTGGTATCAGTGCTTTAAAATTTCTGCATTTAGCTTTCAGTCTAAGTCAGGGGGTTTCAAACCTGTCCTCAGTCCTCCCTAACAAGCTATATTTTCAGGATTACCTTGGGTAAGAGCAGGTAAATAACTATGCTTACTAATCAACTGATTATTTCACCTGTGCTCCAGTTCAAATATCCTGAAAATCAGGCCTGTTAAGAAGGCCTATGGACAGATTTGAAAACCAATGTTCTAGCTGCACACCAAGGGGCCGAATTATTAAGCTCCGAGTGGAGTTGATGCCCCTTCAGGCTTGCCGGAAACAGTAGTTATAAAGCAGCAATCTAAAGACTGCTGCTCCATAACTTGTCCGCTGTCTCTGAGACTGCGGTCTTCAATCCGCCCGATCCTATATGATCGGGCTGATTGACACCCCCTGCTAGCGGCCACAAATTTGCATGGGGCGGCATTGCACAAGCAGTTCACCAGAATTCTGTCGGCATTTATCGATGTGCGGCAGACATGATACGCTACATCGTATCATGTCCGTCCGCACTTTAGTAAATCGGCCCCCAACTATTAATTCTTCTATCTATATTAATTTCTGTACGTTTAAGCTTTCTTATAAAATTAGCAATTTTTACCAAACCCCACATCACATGCAATACTTACAGGTCTTTGAATTCTTTCTTTATTTCAGTTTATTTTTCTCATTAACTATGTCAATTTCTGTAATCATTCTAACATACACCCTTCAAGACACCTCAAAAACAGAGACCCTTTTACAAATGACAGCGTATTTTTCTCCCCACTTTACTACAGCTTTCAGTATGAGATATTTCCCTTAATTAGGACCTTCTCATATTCCTAAACTCATTCGACAAGGACAGCCAGTTAGCCACCCACTTTTGCTTCACATTCTCCACTTGTGTGATACACCACTCTTATGGTGTAATTCTTATCTCGTTAACTCTTATTTCAATAAAAGTATAATAGTAAGTAATACACATCACACGCACAGAGGAGTATTTTTTATTTGCGATAACAATGCACTTTGCAAACAAAAATGCATCTTTTGTTAGGAATAAAATACTAATCGTTATATATTTTGAAATATTGCTCAGATACCATCTCTGGTTTCAGAATGAGAAGATAACTTTTAGGTGCAAAATACCCTAACATTATTCCAAAAGAACTGACCAATGTAACGGTCATCTGTAATATAGATTGACTTTCAACAGAAACCTCAGCATAGAGAGGCACAAAAATAATCCATAGAAGCAGATAAGTCAGCATAGAAAACGTTATGTCTCTAGCCAAGTTGTACTGACCAGGGGGTGCCTGGGCAACACAGTTCAGCATGAAAGACGTAAGGGCAAGTATTCCGTTGTAGCCAAACATTAGCGAAAAACTCAGAACATTAGATATTTCACATCTGAGATACTTGTAAAGAAATGTGACCTCATCATTTGGTGACAAATTTAGTGTGCTATGTATGTTCCATGTACAAAATAAACACTGAATTAAAATACTTAAACCTACAGCAGCCCAAGTACCTTTGGTCTTTAGCCAATGGATGTATTTTGGGGGTACCTCTTTAAAATCAGTGACAAGCATCACCTGTAGGGCTTTGACGGTAAATGTGGATAGGCAGCATGTGAAGCCAATGGCTAAGAGTGGTTGCTGCATTTGGCATACAATAAAAGTTGGTTTCCCGATGAATAGGCCCATGCTAAAGGAAACTGCCAGCAAAGAAAGCAGGGCAAAGAAGCACATATTTCCTCCTGATGCATGAATAATGGGAGTGTTTCTGTGCTTTACGAATAGGATGAAAGTTGCTAAGATCAGACATATTAGGATGGCTGTTATTGAAATCAGAAATATTACTGAGAAGTCACTCCATTGTAGGTACAGATAGGTTGGATCACTGCAACTAGTGCTCCTTGAATTAGACCATTGACCTGCAGGACATGGAAAACACAAAAAGTCCTCTGAAAGAGAAGATAAAAATAAAATCAGTGTAAAGTTCAACAAGTCTTCTATGCATGGATGAATTAAACAAATATATAACAACACTGCTTTAAATAAATAAATTTCTTTAAAAGCTACAATTTAAATCTTCATCTTCAGTAACAATTGACTTGAAGACTATCTTCACTATCATGTCCTTTATTGTCTTGTACTGCAAGAGCACATAAGTTATTTTTTTAACATCTCCAAGGTAAAATAATATGTTCATACAACCACAGCTGACAAACTCTTAAAGGTAGATACCCCCCCAGGACTGACTTCCTGTTGGTCTCAGGCGACCCGCAAAATGGCACTAGAGAGCAAGGTGCAAGGAAAGAATAGTGGCAGTGAGCCAATGCACATATAATACATAGAAAGAAAAAATAACCTTGCACTCCATGGAATAGAATAAAAAATAGCCTTTTTTGGAACATAGTACTAACAATAATCAGCATAATCACAACCAGTCTAGACTGCCAGGATATATTTTTTCTTTATAGGTAAAATAATAAGTACTAGTATATGTAAAGTGGTAAACTAATAGATACAAAGGAATGGCACAAAGTACATGAACTACTTCATCCTCATGGACAAAAAGTGACATTTCCTTGTTCTCTTTGGTAAGTTGAGGATAGAAAGGAGGTTCCTTCTCATCCTTATTATACCAATATTTTTAATTCAAGGTGTGCGTACAGGCAGAGACACTTACAGGTGCAGGAAGAAGCTTTTATTGAGCTATATCTCAGCACTAGCACCACTTAGAGGAACATGTGTCTACCTTGTTACAATTTTAAATGAGGACTTAATTTCTCCTCTAAGATGAAAGTGATTGCCATAGAAAATTATGATCATTTGTAACATCAGCCACCTGAGAGTTTTGGCTGAGGAACAGTGGGGCTCTAAGAAAGCTCTCATACCTCTCCCCATTTGATTTACAAAACGAATAAACCATTATTTTAAAGAGGAAAAGGTCCCATTTTAAATTAGGCATCCATTGTTCACCTAAGATGCATCTAAGAGAGAAAATCCTGATCCATTTGACAAGATATAGATTTTTTTTTTATGTAGGGTATTTTAGATCCCCCTTAATAAACCTCTGTTTTACCAAACATGGAACTAGACCCCTAATTTTAAAGAAGGAGACTGCCTCTGTAAAATGTGCAGTCACATTCTACTCTGGTTCGACCATCATTTTGGAAAAGAGGCAATTGATTGCTTAATTAATTTACCGTGGATAGCAGATGGCTAACATAAACAAAGGAGGCCATATTTTCTAAAGACAGTCTTACAAAAAAGTACAGGCAGTTGTCATAGGAACTGCAACCAACTGTTTACTAGGTGATTTAGGGTTCTCTGGGCCATAAAAGAGACCATAGCACCCACCATGAGCACTTAAATTGTGTAAGTGAGGTGTCACATGCATACAAGTCTATCAGGTGATTGTTGTTGAGGTGGACTGGTGATGAGCCATATACATATGAAATAATATCATGGGTCCACAAGGTAACCACTCTGATGCATCCTCAATTTTACAGAGGCAAAGCAAGAACTCTTATATTAAAGAGACCCTAATTCTCATTCAAATGAGTGCTCTTGTGTCAGTTCCGTTACCATGTGATTGTCATAACAGTGGTAAATATCATCCACATAACAGCTTGTGTAAAAGTTGAGAGTCCTTCTATGGAAATAAGGAATTCCATGCCCTTAGTATGAAGCAACAGGATAGTACTATATAAACATTAGGGTTCACAAGAAAGTATATAGTACTTTAATTGCTTTTGCATACAGTATAGACTTTGTAGGTATATTAAAAGTGTGGTTTTATTTTTATTACAACAGGCCATGCTATGTAGCGGAGAGTTCTGTATATTGCAGCTATGGAATTAAAGTTGTTTTGTCTAAGATGAGTACTGGGTCAATTACAATTTAAAAAAAACAAAGCTGTTTTTGAAGAGGATATATAAGCCTAGAGCTCTCAGAAATGATGGAATTAGGACCATATTACAAGTGGAGCAGTAGTTAACGTTACCGCTCGGTTGCTAACTCCGCTAGAAGTAATCTTTTTGTGTGTGTCGAGTAGTGCTTGTATTACAAGTTGAAAGTAAAAAGTTTTCGCTCACACGCTAACTTTATGCATGCAAGAAGCTGAAGTTAGGATACCGTATCGCCCCATAGTAGTCAATGGAGCAAAAAAAAACCCACCCTACTTGCACGCAAACCCGATTGCTTATTCACAAGTGCTCTAACCTGACATGAAAATATTAATAGTTCACATTCCAATGTTCCTAACATAGCAGAATATGCTCTATGTATTCATAAATAAATACAGTGAATATATATATATATATATATATATATATGATTTTTTTTTATCTATACCTATATATTTATATATAGATGATTATATATAGGTATACATACATACAGATATATATATATATATATATATATATATATATATATATATATATATATATATATAGGAATGTCTATTTATGAATTCATAGAACATATTCTTCTATGTGCAGAACATTGGAATGTGAAATAGTTACAGTAAATACACAGGCGCCTATCTATCAAGCTCCGAATGGAGCTTGATGCCCCGTGTTTCTGGCGAGCCTGCAGGCTCGCCAGAAACAGCAGTTATGAAGCAGCTGTCACAAAGACCACTGCTCCATAACCTGTCCGCCTGCTCTGAGCAAGGGGACAGACATCGCTGGAAATCTACCCGATCGAGTACGATCGGGTTGATTGACACCCCCCTGCTGGCGGCCCATTGGCCGCGAGTCTGCAGGGGGCGGCATTGCACCAGCAGATCTTGTGAGCTGCTGGTGCAATGCTGAATACGGCGAGCGTATTGCTCGGTGTATTCAGCGAGGTCTGGCGGACCTGATCCGCACTGTCGGATCAGGTCCGCCAGACTTTCTTAAATAGGGGCCACAGTATAACACTTTATTAAAAATGAATATTGCATAAATATGATTTTTATCTACTTAACTGTAAAAATAAAAATCCTACCATTACAAAAAAACAACCTAACATTACAAACAAATGACCAAAAATAGAAAAAGAATTATGCAGTCCATCTTCTTATCTTCATCCCAGCGCTGGTCCATCTTCAACACGGAGGTCCTCTTCATGCGGTCAACAGTGGCACAGTGAATTTTGAATGCGACTGGTGACCGCATGAATGGCATTCCTATTGGCTGATTTGCATGTTCAAAATCATATCAACCAAAAGAAAAAGCTTTCATTCTATTGGCTTGGTACCTCGAATTCAAAATTCAGTGTGCTGCTGGTAACCGCATGAAGAGGACCTCCGTGTTGAAGATGGACTACCGCTGGGATGAAGATAAGAAGATGACTGCTGTCAGGATGAAGATTAAGATGACGGTGGCAGTTTAGGGGTTAATAGTGTAAAGAGGTCATTGCAATGTGGGGGGCGGCGGTTTAGGAGTTTATAGTGTATTTTAATGCAACTGTTTTTTTCTGACAAACTCTTTATGCGACCTGAAGTTTGAGCGGTAAATGCAATTGTGTTTGCACAATCACATTTACTTTCAACTTGTAATATGAGCGAATATTACCGCTCAACACTACCTATAGAAAATATGGGGAGCATAAATTACCACGAATTTGCGCAAATAAATTTGCGCTAACTTTAACAATGTGCCACTTGTAATATGGATTTAAGTGTAAAGAACACCACAATCTGGCGCTCCACTTGTAATCAGTCCCACAGTAGTGTAAGTTTAATAGTCTTAACTAGACTTGTGCATGATCGAAAAATTCGTTTTGGATTGGATTGATTTTGATTTTTTTGAATTTCGGTTTAGATCGATTCGAATTTTGAAAAATTCGAATGAATTCGCTTCGGATTCGTTTTGGATTCATTCGTATTCGAATAAATTCGGCTGGATTCGGTTCGATTCAGATCAGTTCGGTTCGGAAATTCGGAATTTCGATATGTGTTAGGTGGGATGTGCTGTGTATTAGACTAGTATTATGTACTGTATATTAGGTGTAACCCATAGCAGAGTGATATAACCTAATATACTGTACAATACTAGTGTAATCCATGGCCATCCGAATTTACCGAATAAATCCGAACTAATTCGGATTTATTCAGTAGATTCGGTACTACCGTAATTCGGAAATTCTAATCGATCCAAATCTCTGAATTCAACAAATTCGTCCGAATTTCGATTCGGAACGAATCAAACCGCACATGTCTAGTCTTAACAAGTTAAAGCATTTAATTTTTTGACTATTATTGCACTTCAAGTCATGGGGGTCAATTTATCAAGCTCCGTACGGAAACAGAACTTATGAAGTTAAGACCGCTGCTCCACAACCTGTCCGCCTGCTCTGAGGCGGCGGACAAAATCACCCTCTGCTAGCGGCCGCAAATCTGCAGGGGGCGGTATTGCACCAGCAGTTCACAAGAACAGCATATGCTGTCGGCATTTATCAATGTGCAGCGGACATGATACGCTAAATCAAATCATGTCCGCTCGCACATTAATAAATTGACCCCATGATGTGTACAATTGTATAATTAACACTATTAAAACCTTTAAATACATTGCAATCATATAGGAGCATTTACATGATAATATTTAATCTATTTACAAATTTTATAGTTACAAGTGAAATCTATTTAAAACATTTTTTTAAATAAATAGAGAAATGTGGTACATTAAAGGGATAGGAAAGTCAAACTTAAACTTGCATGATTCAGACAGAGCATGTCCCTTTAAGACACTTTTAAATTCATTTCGAATTTTCAAATGTGCTTCGTTCTATTGGATACACTAGTGGGAGCTACTGCTGATTGGTGCCTGCACACATTTGTCTCTTGTGATTGGCTAACTAGATGTTGTTCCTTCAGCAAAGCATAACAAGAGAATGAAGCAAATTTGCTAATAAAAGTAAATTGGAAAGTAGTTTGAAAGTGTATGGTCTATCCGAATCATGAAATAACATTTTGGGGTTTGCTGTCCCTTTAACAAGTCACCTTAGTATGCTAACAATTTTAACGTTGTCAAAAAGCTGTGGCCACTCAAACAAGCAAAAATGTGCATTAAATAGGTCTGTGGTGTAGTATTTGAAAATGAAAAAAAATATATATTTCATAAATTGTTCAAAATTGTTTTCTGATTGACTGAAACGTAGATGCTGAAGGGGTTTTTTCAGGCCGTAAATTCATTTGAAAAGCATTAAATACATACAGACTTTTGGAATAAGTTAAAATTCAAAAGCCACACAAAGGCATCTATTTATCAAGCCGTCAATTTACTTGCATTCGACGGCACCAATACGCTCGCCTAAGTTCGCCTAACATCGCTGCCGCGGACCTGAATACGTTCTCTAAAGTTACCAAAAAAGCTGTCAAAAAGCTGCGCACCAAGTACGGGGCGATGAGCAGTGGACTGTTGTTAACTAACATTCATCGATCTCGCTGCTCTTCTTTCCCAGCTTTGTTGGTACCCTGTCACTAAACACTGCCACTATACTAAACTGTTTACCCCCTATACCGCTGCTCACGGACCCCGCCGCAACAAAATAATGTTATTAACCCCTAAATCGCCCGC
Organism: Bombina bombina; assembly: GCF_027579735.1. NCBI lineage: Eukaryota > Metazoa > Chordata > Amphibia > Anura > Bombinatoridae > Bombina > Bombina bombina. Next base: position 119,459,478 of record NC_069506.1, read on the forward strand.
TCCCGGAGCCCACCGCCACCTACATTATACTTATTAAACCCTAATCTGCCCACCCTACACCGCCACCACCTACATTATACTTATTAACCCCTAATCTGCTGCCCCTACACCACTTTGTATCAGTGTTGATTGCACATATTTTTATGCAGAAAAAGGTAAGAGTATAGGATACACAAAAAGGAAAAATACATTTCACCAAATTTTATGTACGGATAACATATTTCTGCATTGCACTCTTGTACCCTGGAGTGTTTTATCTGAAGTATTAAAATTACAATGAATTTAGTGATAGCTTGTTACACATCACCAATATTGGTTTAAGATCCCAATAAAAATATCCTGCTATCACTATACCAGACCATTCATTGGTGTTTTACCAACAGCAAAATGTCTTTGGCACATTAATAAGATTCTAAGGACCAGATTACAAGTGGAGCACTAAATATCGCTTTAATGAAAAAGTGATATTTGCCCTCCACTGTGTAATACCAGCGCACGCTAATGTGCGCTGGTATTAAAAGTTCACAGCAATGCGATCGCGACTGCGTGTTGGCATCTCTGGGAAGCATTGCACTCACGAAAGCACACTTCCATAGGCTCCTATAGGAGCCTCGCTCTGATGCCATCAGAGAAGGCAATCTTAAAACTATATGAATATATACATCTATATTTACAGGGAACATACAGTCCCCATAGACCGCAATGAAAAGGCACTTTTAAAGGGACAGTATACACCAACATTTTTTCTTATTTAAAAAGATAGATAATCCCTTTATTACCCATTCCTCAGTTTTGCATAACCAATACAGTTATATTAATAAACTTTTTACCTCTGTGATTACCTTGTATCTAAGCCTCTACAGACAGCCTCCTTATCAAAGTGCTTTTGACAGACATGCAGTGTAGTCAATCAGTGAAGCCACCTAAATAACTTCACGGGAGTGAGCACAATGTTATCTATATGACACACATGAACTAGTACTGTCTAACTGTGAAAAACTTTCAAAATGCTCTGAGCTAAGAGGCGGCTTTCAACGGTTTAGAAATCAGTTTGAGCCTAGCTAGGTTTAGCTTTTCAAAAATACCACCAAGGGCGCGATCCGATATCGATCGCAGTTTGCGGCGCAAGCGAGGGAACCGGCGTCGCCCGCAGTTTCAGCTCGCAACTCGAGCCATCCCATATAAGTCGCCGTCAGATGCTAACGTGCCGTAAGTCTCACAAACCAGCGATGTCCAGAAATCTGCGTAAGTACAAATTTCTGGCGTCGCCAGTGACTTGCGCCACGTTAGAAACTGCCGGCGCCTATAAAACCTGACTAAAGTCTAAAACACCCGCACTGTCTAACACGCCTCCCTAACATAGCCCGCACTGTCTAACACGCCTCCCTAACATAGCCCGCACTGTCTAACCCTCTATCCGCTATCCCCCCTCACTAGCCTAACAATAAAAAAGCTATTAACCCCTAAACCGCCGCTCCCGTACCCCGCCGCAACCTAATAAAGTTATTAACCCCTAAACCGCCGCTCCCGTACCCCGCTGCCAGCTATATTATATCTATAACCCCCTAAAGTGAGCCCCTAACACCGCCGTCATCTATATTAAAATTATTAACCCCTAATGTAAGCCCCTTACACTGCTGCCATCTCTATTAAAATGATTAACCCCTAATTTAATCTACCTACCCCGCCGCCAGCTATATTATCTATATTAACCCTAAGTATATTATAGTTAATATAGGTATTACATTATATATATTAACTATATTAACCCTAATATAATTAGGGTTAATATAGTTAATATAGTTACTATAGTATTTATATTAACTATATTAACTCTATCTAACCCTAACACCCCTAACTAAATTTATATTAAATTAATCTAATTCATTTATAAACTAAAATATTCCTATTTAAATCTAAATACTTACCTATAAAATAAACCCTAAGATAGCTACAATATAATTAATAATTACATTGTAGCTATGTTAGGGTTAATATTTATTTTACAGGTAAATTGTTAATTATTTTAACTAGGTATAATAGCTATTAAATAGTTATTAACTATTTAATATCTACCTAGTTAAAATAATTACCCAATTACCTGTAAAATAAATCCTAACCTAAGTTACAAATACACCTACACTATCAGTAAATTTAATAAACTACAAACATCTATCTAAAAATACAATTAAATTAACTAAACTAAATTACAAAAAAAAACAAACACTAAATTACAAAAAATAAAAAAAAGATTACAAGATATTTAAGCTAATTACACCTATTCTAAGCCCCCTAATAAAATAATAAACCCCCAAAATAAAAAAATTCCCTGCCCTATTCTAAATTAAACAAATTTCAAAGCTCTTTACCTTACCAGCCCTTAAAAGGGCCTTTTGTGGGGCATGCCCCAAAGAATTCAGCTCTTTTGCATACAACAAATACAATCCCCCCCCCCCCATTACAACCCACCACCCACATACCCCTATTCTAAAACCACCCAAACCCCCCTTAAAAAAGCCTAACACTACCCCCCCTGAAGATCTCCCTACCTTGTCTTCACCACACCGGGCCGAACTCCTGATCCGTTCCTGGCGATGTCTTCCTCCAAGCGGCAAAGAAGAATTCTTCCTCCGGCGATGTCTTCCTCCAAGCGGCAAAGAAGAATTCTTCCTCCGGCGATGTCTTCCTCCAAGCGGCAAAGAAGAATTCTTCCTCCGGCGACGTCTTCCTCCAAGCGGCAGCAAAGTCTTCATTCTTCCGGCGGCATCTTCAATCTTCTTTCTTCGCTCCGCTGCCGCGGAGCATCCATCCTGGCCGACTGCTGTACTTGGAATGAGGTACCTTTAAATGACGTCATCCAAGATGGCGTCCGCCGAATTCCGATTGGCTGATAGGATTCTATCAGCCAATCGGAATTAAGTTAGAAAAATCTGATTGGCTGATTGAATCAGCCAATCAGATTCAAGTTCAATCCGATTGGCTGATCCAATCAGCCAATCAGATTGAGCTTGCATTCTATTGGCTGTTCCGATCAGCCAATAGAATGCGAGCTCAATCTGATTGGCTGTTCGGATCAGCCAATCGGATTGAACTTGAATCTGATTGGCTGATTCAATCAGCCAATCAGATTTTTCTAACTTAATTCCGATTGGCTGATAGAATCCTATCAGCCAATCGGAATTCGGCGGACGCCATCTTGGATGACGTCATTTAAAGGTACCTCATTCCAAGTACAGCAGTCGGCCAGGATGGATGCTCCGCGGCGGCGGAGCGAAGAAAGAAGATTGAAGATGCCGCCGGAAGAATGAAGACTTTGCTGCCGCTTGGAGGAAGACGTCGCCGGAGGAAGAATTCTTCTTTGCCGCTTGGAGGAAGACATCGCCGGAGGAAGAATTCTTCTTTGCCGCTTGGAGGAAGACATCGCCCGGATCGGATCAGGAGTTCGGCCCGGTGTGGTGAAGACAAGGTAGGGAGATCTTCAGGGGGGGTAGTGTTAGGCTTTTTTAAGGGGGGTTTGGGTGGTTTTAGAATAGGGGTATGTGGGTGGTGGGTTGTAATGGGGGGGGGGGATTGTATTTGTTGTATGCAAAAGAGCTGAATTCTTTGGGGCATGCCCCACAAAAGGCCCTTTTAAGGGCTGGTAAGGTAAAGAGCTTTGAAATTTGTTTAATTTAGAATAGGGCAGGGAATTTTTTTATTTTGGGGGTTTATTATTTTATTAGGGGGCTTAGAATAGGTGTAATTAGCTTAAATATCTTGTAATCTTTTTTTTATTTTTTGTAATTTAGTGTTTTTTTTTTTTTGTAATTTAGTTTAGTTAATTTAATTGTATTTTTAGATAGATGTTTGTAGTTTATTAAATTTATTGATAGTGTAGGTGTATTTGTAACTTAGGTTAGGATTTATTTTACAGGTAATTGGGTAATTATTTTAACTAGGTAGATATTAAATAGTTAATAACTATTTAATATCTATTATACCTAGTTAAAATAATTAACAATTTACCTGTAAAATAAATATTAACCCTAACATAGCTACAATGTAATTATTAATTATATTGTAGCTATCTTAGGGTTTATTTTATAGGTAAGTATTTAGATTTAAATAGGAATATTTTAGTTTATAAATGAATTAGATTAATTTAATATAAATTTAGTTAGGGGTGTTAGGGTTAGATAGAGTTAATATAGTTAATATAAATACTATAGTAACTATATTAACTATATTAACCCTAATATAATTAGGGTTAATATAGTTAATATATATAATGTAATAACTATATTAACTATAATATACTTAGGGTTAATATAGATAATATAGCTGGCGGCGGGGTAGGTAGATTAAATTAGGGGTTAATCATTTTAATAGAGATGGCGGCGGTGTAAGGGGCTTACATTAGGGGTTAATAATATTAATATAGCTGGCGGCGGTATAGGGGGATTAGATTAGGGGTTAATAATTTTTATATAGGTGGCGGCGGTGTAAGGGGTCAGATTAGGGGATAGATAAGGTAGATGGCGGCGGTTTTAGAGGCTCACAGTAGGGGGTTAGTTTATGTAGATGGCGGCGGGGTCCGGGAGCGGCGGTTTAGGGGGTAATAACTTTATTAGGGATTTCGGGGGGGGGGGGGGATCGCGGTTGACAGGGAGATAGACATTGCGCATGCGTTAGGTGTTAGGTTTATTTTAGCAGATCGCGGTTGACAGGGAGATAGACATTGCGCATGCGTTAGGTGTTAGGTTTATTTTAGCAGATCGCGGTTGACAGGGAGATAGACATTGCGCATGCGTTAGGTGTTAGGTTTATTTTCTAGTTAGTTTAGGGAGTTACAGGGCTCCAATAGTCAGCGTAAGGCTTCTTACGGCTGCTTTTTGTGGCGAGGTGAAAATGGAGTAAGTTTTCTCCATTTTCGCCACGTAAGTCCTTACGCTGCATATTGGATACCAAACTGCGCGGGTTTGGTATACCTGCCTATGGCCCAAAAAACTGCGGGCGACGGCAGAAATATACGGGCGTAACTTCTAGGTTACGCCGTATATGTGATACCAAACCCGCGCAAATATTGGCGTCGCCGGCTTTTGCGGGCGACGATTTATATCGGATCGACCCCCAAGGGAACAAAGCAAATTTGATGATAAAAGTAAATTGGAAAGTTGTTTAAAATTGCATGCCCTATCTGAATCATGAAAGTTTAGTTTTGACTTTACTGTCCCTTTAAGTGCCGTTTTTTCTAACACCCCACTCCCACCAACTTTAGCCCCAAAATACTGCTTAGTGCAGTTATTTTATTAAAACATAAAGAGGCTATTATCTTTATTTTTTAATAAATTACTCTAGACAGGGTAGATTTATGAAATTAACCTGGCCAGAGATCTGATCTCTTGTTAATTTTATAAGCGCTAATTGCTACCAGCCACTTGTAATGGCTGATTAATTATCGTGCGCCCGCAAACAAAAAAATTTGCCTGTTTGTGGGAGCACGAAAATTTAGTGCTCCACTTGTAATCTAGCCCTTAATGTTTCAGTTAAACCATTTTGATTTTATATTAAAGAATAATATGATTTATAGGATGGTACAGTCAATAAATAGGAAAAATACTGCATATTAAAAGGACATGAAACACAACATTATTCTTTCATGTTTCAGATAGAGCAGGCAATTTTAAACAACTTTCTAATTTTCTTCTGTTATAAAATGTTCTTTGTTCTCGTAGTATGTTTTGTTGAAAAACAGTTGATAGAGAACTAGACGGCAGTACTATTTCCTGCCATGCAGTACTCGAGACACCTACCTAGGAATCTCTTCAACAAACATTACCATGGGAACAAAGTAAATTTTATAAAAGAAGTAAATTGGAAACTTTTTTTAAAACTGTATGCTCTGTTTGAATCACAAAAGAAACATATAAGCCTAGATTTCGAGTTGGGCGGTAGCCGTCAAAACCAGCGTTAGAGGCTCCTAACGCTGGTTTTTACCGCCCTCTGGTATTTGGAGTCAGTCATTAAAGGGTCTAATGCTCACTTTCCAGCCGCGACTTTTCCATACTGCAGATCCCCTTACGTCAATTGCGTATCCTATCTTTTCAATGGGATCTTTCTAACTCCGGTATTTAGAGTCGTGGCTGAAGTGAGCGTTAGAAATCTAACGACAAAACTCCAGCCGCAGAAAAAAGTCAGTAGTTAAGAGCTTTCTGGGCTAACGCCGGTTTATAAAGCTCTTAACTACTGTGCTCTAAAGTACACTAACACCCATAAACTACCTATGCACCCCTAAACTGAGGTCCCCCCACATCGCCGCCACTCTATAAAAAATGTTTAACCCCTAATCTTCCGCTCCGTACACTGCCGCCAACTACGTTATCCCTATGTACCCCTAATCTGCTGCCCCTAACACCGCCGACCCCTATATTATATTTATTAACCCCTAATCTGCCCCCCACAACGTCGCCTCCACCTGCCTACACTTATTAACCCCTAATCTGCCGAGCGGACTGCACCGCTATTATAATAAAGTTATTAACCCCTAATCCGCCTCACTCCCGCCTCAATAACCCTATAATAAATAGTATTAACCCCTAATCTGCCCTCCCTAACATCGCCGACACCTAACTTCAAGTATTAACCCCTAATCTGCCGATCAGAGCTCACCGCTACTCTAATAAATTTTTTAACCCCTAAAGCTAATTTTAACCCTAACACCCCCTAAAGTTAAATATAATTTTATTCTAACGAAATAAATTAACTCTTATTAAATAAATTATTCCTATTTAAATCTAAATACTTACCTGTAAAATAAACCCTAATATAGCTACAATATAAATTATAATTACATTGTAGCTATTTTAGGATTAATATTTATTTTACAGGCAACTTTGTATTTATTTTAACCAGCTACAATAGCTATTAAATAGTTGAGAACTATTTAATAGCTAAAATAGTTAAAATAATTACAAAATTACCTGTAAAATAAATCCTAACCTAAGTTACAATTAAACCTAACACTACACTATCAATAAATTAATTAAATACAATATCTACAATTATCTACAATTAAACCTAACACTACACTATCAATACATTAATTAAATAAAATACCTACAATTATCTACAATTAAACCTAACACTACACTGTCAATAAATAAATTAAATACAATTCCTACAAATAAATACAATGAAATAAACTAACTAAAGTACAAAAAATAAAAAAGAACTAAGTTACAAAAAATAAAAAAATATTTACAAACATTAGAAAAATATTACAACAATTTTAAACTAATTACACCTACTCTAAGCCCCCTAATAAAATAACAAAGCCCCCCAAAATAAAAAAAATGCCCTACCCTATTCTAAATTAAAAAAGTTCAAAGCTCTTTTACCTTACCAGCCCTGAACAGGGCCCTTTGCGGGGCATGCCCCAAAGAATTCAGCTCTTTTGCCTGTAAAAAAAACACATACAATACCCCGCCCCCAACATTACAACCCACCACCCACATACCCCTAATCTAACCCAAACCCCTCTTAAATAAACCTAACACTAAGCCCCTGAAGATCTTCCTACCTTATCTTCACCATACCAGGTTCACCGATCGGTCCTCGGAAGTGTTGATCCAAGCCCAAGCGGGGGGCTGAAGAGTGACGTCCATCCTCGGGCTGAAGTCTGGATCCAAGCGGCGGCTGAAGAAATCCATCATCGGGCTGAAGTCGGAAATCCATCATCGGGATGAAGTCTTCTATCAAGCCGCATCTTCAATCTTCTTTCTTCTGGAGCGGAGCCATCTTCTTCCAAGCCGACGCGGAAATCCTCTTCAACCGACGCCTACTCGCCAAATGACGGTTCCTTTAAATGACGTCATCCAAGATGGCGTCCCTCGAATTCCGATTGGCTGATAGGATTCTATCAGCCAATCGGAATTAAGGTAGGAATATTCTGATTGGCTGATGGAATCAGCCAATCAGAATCAAGTTCAATCCGATTGGCTGATCCAATCAGCCAATCAGATTGAGCTCGCATTCTATTGGCTGATCGGAACAGCCAATAGAATGCGAGCTCAATCTGATTGGCTGATTGGATCAGCCAATCGGATTGAACTTGATTCTGATTGGCTGATTCCATCAGCCAATCAGAATATTCCTACCTTAATTCCGATTGGCTGATAGAATCCTATCAGCCAATCGGAATTCGAGGGATGCCATCTTGGATGATGTCATTTAAAGGAACCGTCATTCGGCGAGTAGGCGTCAGTTAAAGAGGATGTTCCGCGTCGGCTTGGAAGAAGATGGCTCCGCTCCGCTCCAGAAGAAAGAAGATTGAAGATGCGGCTTGATAGAAGACTTCATCCCGATGATGGACTTCCGACTTCAGCCCGATGATGGATTTCTTCAGCCGCCGCTTGGATCCAGACTTCAGCCCGAGGATGGACGTCACTCTTCAGCCCCCCACTTGGGCTTGGATCAACACTTCCGAGGACCGATCGGTGAACCTGGTATGGTGAAGATAAGGTAGGAAGATCTTCAGGGGCTTAGTGTTAGGTTTATTTAAGGGGGTTTGGGTTAGATTAGGGGTATGTGGGTGGTGGGTTGTAATGTTGGGGGCGGGGTATTGTATGTGTTTTTTTTACAGGCAAAAGAGCTGAATTCTTTGGGGCATGCCCCGCAAAGGGCCCTGTTCAGGGCTGGTAAGGTAAAAGAGCTTTGAAATTTTTTAATTTAGAATAGGGTAGGGCATTTTTTTATTTTGGGGGGCTTTGTTATTTTATTAGGGGGCTTAGAGTAGGTGTAATTAGTTTAAAATTGTTGTAATATTTTTCTAATGTTTGTAAATATTTTTTTATTTTTTGTAACTTAGTTCTTTTTTATTTTTTGTACTTTAATTAGTTTATTTAATTGTATTTATTTGTAGATATTTTATTTAAATAATTTATTGATAGTGTAGTGTTAGGTTTAATTGTAGATAATTGTAGATATTTTATTTAATTAATTTATTGATAGTGTAGTGTTAGGTTTAATTGTAGATAATTGTTGGTATTTTATTTAATTAATTTATTGATAGTGTAGTGTTAGGTTTAATTGTAACTTAGGTTAGGATTTATTTTACAGGTAATTTTGTAATTATTTTAACTATTTTAGCTATTAAATAGTTCTTAACTATTTAATAGCTATTGTACCTGGTTAAAATAAATACAAAGTTGCCTGTAAAATAAATATTAATCCTAAAATAGCTATAATATAATTATAATTTATGTTGTAGCTATATTAGGGTTTATTTTACAGGTAAGTATTTAGATTTAAATAGGAATAATTTATTTAATAAGAGTTAATTTATTTTGTTAGAATAAAATTATATTTAACTTAGGGGGGTGTTAGGGTTAGGGTTAAAATTAGCTTTAGGGGTTAAAAAATTTATTAGAGTAGCGGTGAGCTCCGATCGGCAGATTAGGGGTTAATACTTGAAGTTAGGTGTCGGCGATGTTAGGGAGGGCAGATTAGGGGTTAATACTATTTATTATAGGGTTTTTGAGGCGGGAGTGAGGCGGATTAGGGGTTAATAGCTTTATTATAGTAGCGGCGTGCGGACGGCAGATTAGGGGTTAATAAGTGTAGGCAGGTGGAGGCGACGTTGTGGGGGGCAGATTAGGGGTTAAATATAATATAGGGGTCGGCGGTGTTAGGGGCAGCAGATTAAGGGTACATCGGGATAATGTAAGTAGCGGCGGTTTACGGAGCGGCAGATTAGGGGTTAAAAAAATATGCAGGTGTCAGCGATAGCGGGGGCGGCAGAATAGGGGTTAATAAGTGTAAGGTTAGGGGTGTTTAGACTCGGGGTTCATGTTAAGGTGTAGGTGCAGACGTAGGAAGTTTTTCCCCATAGAAAACAATGGGGCTGCGTTAAGAGCTGAACGCTGCTTTTTTGCAGGTGTTAGGTTCTTTTTTCAGCTCAAACTGCCCCATTGTTTTCTATGGGGATATCGTGCACGAGCACGTTTTTGAAGCTGGCCGCGTCCGTAAGCACCGCTGGTATCGAGAGTTGAAGTTGCGGTAAATATTCTCTACGCTCCTTTTTTGGAGCCTAACGCAGTCATTCTGTGAACTCTAAATACCAGCGGTATTTAAAAGGTGCGGCCAGAAAAAAGCTAACGCACCCCTTTGGCCGCAGAACTCTAAATCTAGGCGATAGGGTTTTATATACCTTTAAGTCTGGTACTGACAAGGTCACTAATATATGAAAACATAACATGACTTAAACATGCTTGCAGAAATAATAGTCCAATAACCTTCAAGAGACTGAAACATTCCCTCTTGGCAGTCAATGCAATCAAAGCAGCAGGAGTGCGTCCCTTTAACTCTCTTGATTTGCCCTGGTAAGCAGTCTTTGGAGCACTGAGATTCTGGAACCTTAAGAATAAATTAATACAAACAAAGCTCAATATATTATGTTGCCAATAACCAAGATAGCAAAAGACATTAATGTCACAGACAGTGTTACCAGCTCTCCTAACAAATACTACTGGCAAAGACGCAGGTAACTGGGTATTGGTGATATACAGATACATGATTACATCTCAATTCAGTCCCCTTTGTTCATGCAGATATTGTCATGTGACATACAATTTAAGATTGGGGGCATGGGGGTTATATTTAAAGGGACAGTATACACTCATTTTCATATACTGTAACTGCCTGTAATAGACACTACTATAGAGAAGAATATATACAGATACTGATTTAAAAATCTAGTATAAAACCTTTTAAAAACTTATTTAGAAGCTCCCAGTTTAGCACTGTTGATGAGGTTAGTCTGGCGCACCCACTGAAAGGGGCTGTTAAAGCAGAAACAGCAGACACTCCCCCCCCCACCCTTCCCTGCATGTGAAAAGACAGATTACACAAACAGGAGACAGCAGCAGTCTGTAATCGCATGTATACATCTGACACTTTGGGGCTTGGTTAGGAGTCTGAAAATCAGCACAATGTTAATAAAAAATAAGCAAAACTATACATTGCTACAAAAACACTCCCAGATTGGCTATATAAATGAATAATCTACAAAACATTTATGCAAAGAATAATCTAGTGTACAATGTCCCTTTAAAGATGGTAACTGTATTATGGGATCATGTATGGAATATTAATTTAGTGTGAAGAGTGTTTTTGGGTTGGGGGATTATTTATACGGATGGGAATTTAGTTTAAGGGTGATTGGCCTCTATGGTATTGGTATTGTGTTGCAGGATCAGGTCAGTAGTAGTTATCATAGCAATTAAAATAAGTTAGAGGAGATATATTTTGATGTAATTAATTTATACCACCTTAAGAAACTTTACCTACTTTACCACTTATCCATCTTAAAAAAAAAAATAGTTATATTTATTATGTTACCTGATTCATCGTTGTTCCCCAGTTAATAAGTGAACTGTTCAATTCCATTTCATTGTTGTAATGTCCAATTTTAATAAAACCATTGTTAGCAACGTTATGGGTCACAATGTCGAAGCCAGAGTTAGGGTTTCCATACTGGTCAAAGTTGAAGGTAGAGTTAAAGACAGTAAAACTGACTTTCTTTACTTCTTCTAATAACTGTATAAACAGAAACTCTGTTATTTATAAAACATTTATACAAAAACAAAATGATGAAGACTAATAGTTAAAAAAAAATTGGAAAGAATGGATTGATTCATAATTCAGGGTTTTGTGACAGTAGAAAGGTTATTTTATCTTCTTTTTTTTATTCTAAAAGTAGATGTGAATTCTTGGGGGCGTATTTATCAAGCTCTGTATGGAGCTTGATGCCCGTGTTTCTGGCGAGCCTGCAGGCTCGCCAGAAACAGCAGTTAGGAAGCAGCGGTCACAAAGATGAGTATTGCTCGCCATATTCAGCGAGGTCTGGCAGACCTGATCCGCACTGTCGGATCAGGTCCGCCAGACCTTGATAAATAGGGGCCTTGGTGACAAATAATTTGTGCCTGAAAAATGTATTTGTACAGTGTAAGGTAAATGCATTAATAATATTTAAAGATAAAGATAAAAGATTCAGGGGTAGATTTATCAAATGTCGGATCATGTCCGCCCGACATCGATAAATGCTACATCGTATCATGTCCGCTCGCACATTAATAAGTATACCCTGTAGACTTTAGTGGAGCGTTTGACCAAGTGCACTCAATCATGTCGAGTAATGAATATTTTACATTCCAATGTTCTTCACATATAAGAAAATTTTATTTTTATTTTAAATATATATTAATGTATACAGGTATATATATATATATGTATATATTTATATATATATGTACATATATATATATATATATATATATATATATATATATATATATATATATATATACAACAACAAGCGAAAGCACTCTCAGGACTTCTTTGTAGTGGGTCATAAACTAGTGTTTATTTGACGTTTCGGGGTTCACACAAACCCCTTCATCAGAAATTCTGATGAAGGGGTCTGTGTGAACCCCAAAACGTCAAATAAACACTAGTTTATGACCCACTATAAAGAAGTCCTGAGAGTGCTTTCGCTTGTTGCTGTATTATTTACATGTTTGCACCCAGGCCCTTGACCCAGGAGGACGGATTTACTTCCAGGATTTATATATATATATATATATATATATATATATATATATATATATATATATGTTAGAAAAAAGGAGGGGCACCTGCGCTAAAAACTCTAACACTTGGTGAGTAATGGCTATTTTTGCAACAATAGTAGTAATAGTGATATATGTGCGTGCTGCCTCTGATACAGTGTACCCGTGTCACTGTTAGGAATGTGGATGGAAAAGAGAAAATCAAAAGGGCGCACAGCTAGGCACTAGAATAAAAATTGACTATTAGTAAAGTAAGTATGTTATTTTCAGACCAATGTGGTTATAGTAACAGGATAATAAAAATAATAATAATGTCCTTGGATTGTTATTGTATTCTAAAAAGTTCAGTATTGTGCTTTAGAATATTCGACACTTCTTTGTCTGAGGTAAATGGATTTGTGCTTACCATAGATAACCTCAATCATATGAGGTAAGTTGTAGACTTGTTTGGGTTAGAGATGTTTCTTTGGCTCTTGTCCAGTCGATTTTGCTTTGTTCTTTGCTGTAGGAATCTTTCCTTTGTTGAAACCCTTGGGATCTTTGTTTCCAGGTGGCTCCTGGCAGCAGTATGTTGTTTTGAATGAAAATCTTGGACTCTCTTGTATCGTTTGTTGAAAGGCAATGGAAAATCCTGGACTCTCTTTTTCCTCTTGGTGATGAGAATCTGGGTTGTCTCAGGTGTTCATATCGGTTGAGATGGAATAAGAAAAGAAAACAAGAACATAGTGTGATAACGTTTAAATAAAAAAGCTCTTTTTAATTAGAACAAAGTAAATGTGCTTACATCAAATGCCCTCAATCAGAGTATGAGGTAAGTAATAGACATTGATTAAGTATTTCGATCTCCTGGCCAGTGCTCTGGTTGGCTGCAGTACAAAGATTGCCCAATGCAGTATTTGAATTTAAAATACAGTTCAGCCTGCTTGTGGGACACTAATGGCTGTATGCTTAATGTGGTTCTTTTAAACAGCTTAACCTGCTGGCCATAATTTGTGGTCAATAAGACCAATGCGTTTATGATGCTGTTAGACTAAAACGCCTCTGTTGGCAGTTGGTAAGTTAGGATTATCTTAAGGTGGGCGGACATCCTTTTGCTACATTGCGGCACGGCATCATATTTAACACAACGGGTAACAGGACTTTTTGAGCAACTGTACCCTTCCTTATACATATGCCTCTGTGAGCATATTATACGCACAATTTGAACTTACCAACTGCCAACAGAGGCGTTTTAGTCTAACAGCATCATAAACGCATTGGTCTTATTGACCACAAATTACGGCCAGCAGGTTAAGCTGTTTAAAAGAACCACATTAAGCATACAGCCATTAGTGTCCCACAAGCAGGCTGAACTGTATTTTAAATTCAAATACTGCATTGGGCAATCTTTGTACTGCAGCCAACCAGAGCACTGGCCAGGAGATCGAAATACTTAATCAATGTCTATTACTTACCTCATACTCTGATTGAGGGCATTTGATGTAAGCACATTTACTTTGTTCTAATTAAAAAGAGCTTTTTTATTTAAACGTTATCACACTATGTTCTTGTTTTCTTTTCTTATTCCATCTCAACCGATATGAACACCTGAGACAACCCAGATTCTCATCACCAAGAGGAAAAAGAGAGTCCAGGATTTTCCATTGCCTTTCAACAAACGATACAAGAGAGTCCAAGATTTTCATTCAAAACAACATACTGCTGCCAGGAGCCACCTGGAAACAAAGATCCCAAGGGTTTCAACAAAGGAAAGATTCCTACAGCAAAGAACAAAGCAAAATCGACTGGACAAGAGCCAAAGAAACATCTCTAACCCAAACAAGTCTACAACTTACCTCATATGATTGAGGTTATCTATGGTAAGCACAAATCCATTTACCTCAGACAAAGAAGTGTCGAATATTCTAAAGCACAATACTGAACTTTTTAGAATACAATAACAATCCAAGGACATTATTATTATTTTTATTATCCTGTTACTATAACCACATTGGTCTGAAAATAACATACTTACTTTACTAATAGTCAATTTTTATTCTAGTGCCTAGCTGTGCGCCCTTTTGATTTTCTCTTTTCCATCCACATATATATATATATATATATATATATATATATATATATATATATATATATATATATATATATATAAATATCTATTTAAATATACAAAGAACATTTACCCATTTACCCTATGTGAAGAACGTTGGAGTGTAAAATATATACTGTAAGTACACAGTAAAACACATTATAAAAGATTAAAATTGAATAAAAAGTAATACAAATTATTTTTTATGTTTAAAGGAATTTGACTGGAAAGGGCTTCAAAGTGTGTGTGTGTGTGTATATATATATATATATATATATATATATATATATATATATATATATATATATATATATATATATAGTATATACAGTACTGTGAAACAGTCTTATGCCACCATTAGATTTGTTGTTTTGGCAATGGTATAAAGACCATATATAATTATTTCTTAGTCTCTTTATTATAATACTATCAGAAAATACAGGAAATTAATATGCAGAATTTGACAGACATAAAATCATACTTTTTCATCAGCAAGGCCACTCTTAAAGGGAAATCAGCAAACAAACTTGCTACTCAAGATGTGGTATTCAAGCTGTTGTAAAGAAATTTGAAGAATCAACCGACACAATATAATATATATATATATATATATATATATATATATATATATATATATATATATATATATATATATATATATATATATATATATATATATATATATATATATATATATAGTAAAATATGGTGGAGGGTATGTCCTGGTTTGGGTCTGCATTTCTGCCAGTGGTGTTGTCGATATTGTCTGAATTTATGGGATCATGAATGCTGAAAAGTACAGACAGGTTTAAATTAGACAGGTGCGTTTCATTTCGGACAAATTCGGAATTCGGCCAAAAAAAGGACTAGAAGGCCAAGAAATCTTTCAAAATCTCATGAGAAGTCTCTTAGAGTTTCTTCCTTGAGAGACCAGAAGAAGTCCACCAAAGACCTGGCACAGCATCTGGCAGCTTCATCTGGATGCCAAAGTTTACCCTTCTACAGTCTGAAGAAGCTTGATCAAGAATGATCTTTGTGGAAGGGTAGCAGCCAAGAAACTACTTTTTTGGAAGGGGAACAGGATGAAAAGGCTAAGATATCCTAAAGCTCACAAAGATTGGAATGAAGATCAGTGGAAAAGAGTATCATGGAGTGACAAATCCAAGTCTGAACTTTTTGGTTCTAATCACCGACAGTATGTAAGAAGATTTGGAGAGAGATGGAAGAATGAGTGCTTGCAGCCTTCAGTAAAATATGGTGGAGTGTATGTCCTGGTTTGGGTCTGCATTTCTGCCAGTGGTGTTGTCGATATTGTCTGAATTTACGGGATCATGAATGCTGAAAAGTACAGACAGGTTTAAATTAGACAGGTGCGTTTCGTTTCGGACAAATTCGGAATTCGATGCATCTGAATTGCCAAATCGGCACATCATGAAAAATTCCGAAAATAAATAAAATTAACAAATATTCAGAATTTTTCATTGTTCCTTCCTAAACTGCAGTCCCCCTTCACTAACTCTAAGTCTAAGGTATAACCCCTAAACCACCGATCCCCGACATTGCTGAAACTAACTAAACCTATTAACCCCTAAACCGCCATCCCGAAACATCACCGACACAAACTAAACCTATTAACCCCTAAACCGCAGTTCTGAAACATCGCTGACACAAACTAAACCAATTAACCCCTTAACCACACACCCCCACATCGCTGACACTAACTTAGCCTATTAACCCCTAAATTGCCGTTCCGAAACATCGCTGACACGAACGAAACCTATTAACCCCTTAACCGCACCCCCCACATTGCCGACACAAACTAAACCTATTGACCCCTAAACCGCACCCCCCATATCGCTGACACAAACTCAACCTATAAACCCCTAAACTGCACCCCCACATCGCAAACACTAAATAAACCTATTAACCCCTAACCCACATCCCCCCACATTGTCGACACAAACTAAACCTATTAACGCCTAAACCGCACCCCTCCCCACATCGCCGACACAAACTAAACCTATTAACCCCTAAACCGCACCCCCCCCACACATCGCCAATACTAACTAAACCTATTGACCCCTAAACCACCGTTCCAAAACATCGGCAACACTAACGAAAGCTATTAACCCCTAAACCGCCGTTCACAAACATTGTCAATACTAACTAAACCTATTAACCCCTAAACCACCGTCCCCCAGATCGCAACAACCTAAATTAAACTATATTAACCCTTAAACCTAATACCCCCTAACCCTAAACCTAAATCTAACCCTAAACCTAACACCCCCTAACCTAATTAAAATATAGCTAAATTAAAGTTACAATTATTAACTAAATAAATCTAAATACAAAGTAACTTACCTGTGCAATAAAACCTAAGCTAGCTACAATATAACTAATTTTTATTTCACAGGTAAGTTTGTATTTATTTTAACTAGGTAGACTAGTTAGTAAATAGTTATTAACTATTGACTAACTACCTAGTTAAAATAAATACAAACTTTCCTGTGAAATAAAACCTAAGCTACCTTACACTAAAACCTAAATTTACAAAAAATAAAAAAAACCTACCATTACAAAAAATAAAAAAAAACTACCATTACGAAAAAACAAACCCACCCCAAAATAAAAAAGCCTAATCTAAAATAAACTACCAAGGGCCCTTAAAAGGGTCTTTTTGGGGCCCTTAAAAGGGCCTTTTGTAGAGCATTGCCCTAAGTTAAACAGCTCTTTTGCTACAAAAACAAACATCACCTAACAGTACACAAACCCCCACCCCCTAAACTACCAATGGTCCTTAAAAGGGCCTTTTGGGGACCCTTAAAAGGGCTTTTTGTAGGGCATTGCCCTAAGTTAAACAGCTCTTTTGCTACAAAAACAAGCAAACACCCTCTAACAGTATACAAACCCCCACCCCCCCAAACTACCAAGGGCCCTTAAAAGGGCCTTTTGGGGGCCCTTAAAAGGGCCTTTTGTAGGGCATTGCCCTAAGTTAAACAGCTCTTTTGCTTACAAAAACAAACACCACCTAACAGTATACAAACCCCCACCCCCTAAACTACCAAGGGCCCTTAAAACAGCCTTTTGGGGGGCCTTAAAAGGGCTTTTGTATGGCATTGCCCTAGGTTAAACAGCTCTCTTGCTACAAAAACAAACAAACACCCCCTAACAGTATACAAACCCCACCCCCAAACTACCAAGGGCCCTTAAAAGAGCTTTTTGGGGGGCCCTTAAAAGGGCATTTTGTAGGGGATTGCACTAAGTTAAACACCTCTTTTGCTACAAAAAAACAAACACCCCCTAAAAAACATACATTACACAAAATAACAAATTATCAAAAAATAATAAAAATTATTCCAATTCTAATATCCATTTAAAAAAAAAAAAACACCGCAAAATAAAAAAAACCTAATCTAGAATACACCTTAAACCTTAAAAGAGCATTTTGTAGGGCATTGCCCTAAAGAAATCATCTCTGTTTATGAATTAAAAATACCCACTAACATTAGAAAACCCCCACCCCCCCCAAACCCACAAAATAAAAAAAAAACAATCTAAAAACCTAAGCTACCCATTGCCCTGAAATGGGCATTTGGATATGCATTGCCCTTAAAAGGGCATTTAGCTCTATTACTGCCGAAACCCTAATCTAAAAATAAAACCCACCCAAAAAACCTTTTAAAAAACCCAACACTAACCCCAAGACAAACCACTTACAGTTTTTGAAGTCCTGCTTGAATGATCTTCATCCCGGCGGAGAAGTCCTCATCCAGGTGGCGAGAAGTCTTCATCCAGACGGCTCTCTTCAATCTTCATCCCGACAGCGAAGTCTTCATCCAGGCGGCCTCTTCAATCTTTATTCAGACGGCATCTTCTATCTTGATCCCGGTGGTGCGGAAAGGGTCCATCCTGAAGACATCCGGCACAGATCATCCACTTCATATGGTCGCCGCCGTACACTGAATCTTCAATGTAAGGTACACGATCCAAGATGAAAAATTTGAATCAGCCAATAGGATTTAAGAAGCTCTCATTCTATTGGCTGATTCATCCTATTAAATCCTATTGGCTGATTTGAACAGCCAATAGGATTTTAGCAGCTCTAATTCCTATTGGCTGATTCAAATTGTTCAGCCAATAGGAATGCAAGGGACGCCATCTTGGAAGGCATACCTTGCATTGAAGCTCAGTGTACGACGGCGACCGTATAAAGATGATGCTCCGCGCCGGATGTCTTCAGGATGGACCCGCTCTGCACCACCGGGATAAAGATAGAAGACACCCCCGGGATGAAGATTGAAGAGGCCACCTGGATGAAGACTTCTCGCCGCCTTTTCAAGGCAATGGGTAGCTTAGGTTTTTTGGGGATTATATTTAGGCTTTTTGTTTAATTTTTTATTTTATTTTTTATTTTGAAGATGAGGGATTTAATGGGCTTATAAAAGAGCTGAATGTCCTTTTAAGGACAGTAAAAGAACTGAATGCCCTCTTAAGGGCAATGCCCATATAAATGCCCCTTTAGGAGCAATGGGTAGTTTAGTTTTTTTTTAGTGTTATTTTTTTTATATTGGGGGTTTTACTGTTAGGGGGTACTTAGTATTTTTTAAATGTAATAGAGCTGTTTAACTTAGGGCAATGCTCTACAAAAGGCTCTTTTAAAGTGAAAATCAACCATAGCGATATTTTCTGCATGAAGTATCTTATACTTCATGAATGGAAGTGCCCTTTATTTGTTTCAACAGTCAACCCTAGCGTTTCAAAAATGCTAAAGTTGACTTTCACTTAAAGGGCTATTGGTAGTTTAGATTAGGGGGTGTTTTTATTTTGGGGGGCTTTTTTATTTCCATGGGGATTAGGTTCAATTTTTTTTATTTTTGATAATTTTGTTTATTTTTTTCTGTAATTTTAGACTTTTTAATTTTTTTTGTAATTTAATGTTAGGTTTTATTTTTAAATTAATGTTAGGATTTTTTATTTTAATTGTAACTTAGTTTATGTAATTGGGGTTAATTTAGGGGGCGTTAGGTTAGGGGGCTTAGTAATTAAATTATTTATTTGTGTTGTGGGGGTTTAGGAGTTAATAGGTTAATTAGGTTTATTGCGATGTTGGGGTTTGGCGGTTTAGGGGTTAATAGGTTAATTAGGTTTATTGCGATGTGGGGGGTTGGCGGTTTAAGGGTTAATAGTATAATAGGTATCCAACGTTGTAGGGTTTGGTGGTTTAGGGGTTAATATTGTAATTTATTTAGTTGGCGTTGTGGGGGTTTGGCGGTTTGAGGGTTAGGTAGTTTCTGTTGTGGGGGTTTGGTGGTTTAAGAGTTAGGTTTTTTTTGTTAATACTTCGTGCGGGCAGTTATGTTTTTTTCTTAATACTTTGTGTGGACGATTAGTTGTTTTTTTTTTTTATACTTCGTTCGGGCGGCTAGTTTTTTTTTTTCATATTTCGTGCAGTTCGTTTTTTTTTCTTAATGCCGCTTCATTTGCCAACGCTGCATCCAGGTGGATTCTTTTGGCTGCGCGCACAGCCAACATTCTTTTGGCTGTCTCTTCAGTCAATATTCCTTTGGGGATGCGTGCGCAACTGGCGACACAGATGGATGCGTTACAAACGCGATTATAGTATATATACATATATATATATGTGTGGGTGTATTTATGTTTATATGTGTAAATATGTACAGGGAGTGCAGAATTATTAGGCAAATTAGTATTTTGACCACATCATCCTCTTTATGCATGTTGTCTTACTCCAAGCTGTATAGGCTCGAAAGCCTACTACCAATTAAGCATATTAGGTGATGTGCATCTCTGTAATGAGAAGGGGTGTGGTCTAATGACATCAAAACCCTATATCAGGTGTGCATAATTATTAGGCAACTTCCTTTCCTTTGGCAAAATGGGTCAAAAGAAGGACTTGACAGGCTCAGAAAAGTCAAAAATAGTGAGATATCTTGCAGAGGGATGCAGCACTCTTAAAATTGCAAAGCTTCTGAAGCGTGATCATCGAACAATCAAGCGTTTCATTCAAAATAGACAACAGGGTCGCAAGAAGCGTGTGGAAAAACCAAGGTGCAAAATAACTGCCCATGAACTGAGAAAAGTCAACCGTGCAGCTGCCAAGATGCCACTTTCCACCAGTTTGGCCATATTTCAGAGCTGCAACATCACTGGAGTGCCCAAAAGCACAAGGTGTGCAATACTCAGAGACATGGCCAAGGTAAGAAAGGCTGAAAGACGACCACCACTGAACAAGACACACAAGCTGAAACGTCAAGACTGGGCCAAGAAATATCTCAAGACTGATTTTTCTAAGGTTTTATGGACTGATGAAATGAGAGTGAGTCTTGATGGGCCAGATGGATGGGCCCGTGGCTGGATTGGTAAAGGGCAGAGAGCTCCAGTCCGACTCAGACGCCAGCAAGGTGGAGGTGGAGTACTGGTTTGGGCTGGTATCATCAAAGATGAGCTTGTGGGGCCTTTTCGGGTTGCGGATGGAGTCAAGCTCAACTCCCAGTCCTACTGCCAGTTTCTGGAAGACACCTTCTTCAAGCAGTGGTACAGGAAGAAGTCTGCATCCTTCAAGAAAAACATGATTTTCATGCAGGACAATGCTCCATCACACGCGTCCAAGTACTCCACAGCGTGGCTGGCAAGAAAGGGTTTAAAAGAAGAAAATCTAATGACATGGCCTCCTTGTTCACCTTATCTGAACCCCATTGAGAACCTGTGGTCCATCATCAAATGTGAGATTTACAAGGAGGGAAAACAGTACACCTCTCTGAACAGTGTCTGGGAGGCTGTGGTTGCTGCTGCACGCAATGTTGATGGTGAACAGATCAAAACACTGACAGAATCCTTGGATGGCAGGCTTTTGAGTGTCCTTGCAAAGAAAGGTGGCTATATTGGTCACTGATTTGTTTTTGTTTTGTTTTTGAATGTCAGAAATGTATATTTGTGAATGTTGAGATGTTATATTGGTTTCACTGGTAAAAATAAATAATTGAAATGGGTATATATTTGTTTTTTGTTAAGTTGCCTAATAATTATGCACAGTAATAGTCACCTGCACACACAGATATCCACCTAAAATAGCTTAAACTAAAAACAAACTAAAAACTACTTCCAAAAATATTCAGCTTTGATATTAATGAGTATTTTGGGTTCATTGAGAACATGGTTGTTGTTCAATAATAAAATTAATCCTCAAAAATACAACTTGCCTAATAATTCTGCACTCCCTGTATATACACACATACATACTTATATTACATATATAAACATGTCTAGGGACATATATATACACTTTTGAGTACTTACCAGTCCAATGCATTGAAGCATGCAGTATCAATTTTAATAATTTGAATATGTTTTAATGTGTTTTGAATAGAAAAACTTAAAATTCCTATGTTCTTTACTTCACTTTTTAATTTTAAATAGAGATTTCTATATATATTTCTGTATATACTATTTATATCTATGTAAATATCTATATATGTATATATTCATATAGGTATAGATATATATTGTACAAAAAAATTATTATATATATATATATATATATATATATTTAAAGATAAAAAATAAAAAAATTTGTATGTGAAGAACACAGGAATGTAAAGTATTCCTAACTTATATTTCAGCTTCAGCCCAGTTGATCTAGCGCAGTGTCAGGTTAGCGCACAAGCAATAACTAATAGTTTGTTTTTTCAGTACGCCCATAGAAGTCTATGGGAGGATAGAGCGTGGTCACGATATTTAAATGTCTGAATTTAGTACGCCTCGGTCTTTTGCTCACGCACTAACTTTTTACCTTCAACTTATTAGCACGCAAGCAGGAAAAAAATAGCGTGCCACTTGTAATCTGGCCCTAAATGTCTATTTTATTTCTTAAAAAAACACTTACTTTCCAAGGGTAAATATTGGACTCTTTCTTATTACACTTTACAGAATTGCAGTCTAGGAGTTTATGTAGTGCGTAGGCCATAGCATATACTGCTGTGTATACACTCTGTGCGTTCAACTCTGTCAGAGGGTTCAGAATAGAAGATATTTTATCAACTTCAAAATCAATTCCATCATAATAGGTTTCCGTAATGTCTGAGTTTTTTGATTGTTTTTGATAAATTTCAGAGGTAACAGCTTGTAAATATGTATTAAAACCTAACACAGTTTGTGCTCTGGGAAAAAAACCTATGACTGGACCAATGCGTTCAATGTCAGGTATGGACAGAATGCGTTCAGAAAGGACCCAGGACGCACTCCCAATCCAGACTCTGGTCATATTGCGAAGAATTACTTCATTAAAAAGAGCTATTGCCTGTGTTAGTGATGCAAAGACCAATACTACATTTACATCAGTCTGTTCAATTCTGTCCAAAATATCTTCAATTGCATTACTTGTCTGACTGCTCGACAGATAAAGAGGTATGAGGCCTTCATAGGCAATACAGATTTCGTTGGACATAGCGGAAGAAGAGAACTGGCGCAAGGCTTCTTGACCGTAATCATCCTCGCTGGCCACTGCTGCAATCCAGTTCCATTTGAAGAGAGAGATCAAAGTTACCGTGCCATCCACTTGTTTCTTATCACTGGGAACCGTTCGGTGGAAGGCTGGATAGATGCTTCTGTCACTAAACATATCTGAGGTGATAGAATAGCTTATCTGGAAGGGAAAAAAGAAAAAACAAAATAGCAGATTATATTAGAGGGATTTAAAAGTATCTTTAGTTAGTAGCACATACATACTCTAAGTAGTAAATGTTAAAGCACACCCATGATTTGCTATAATTGACAGCAAATTTGACAGCAGACACAGAATATAAAAAAAGTAAGTATTTGAATTTAAAATGCTGGAGCAGTCAGGCAGCATTCACTCTCAAAAAGGGAAAATATATTAATTTTAACCACTTTTGCATGACTCGTCCAATGGTACAGTAGATGCTATTCCAGTTAAAAAGCATCTCACATACTTCATCTGAAAATATCCACAGACTTTAATGCTACAGATTATATAAAAGGTGTTGTTTTCAGATGGAAGAGAATTTATTCCCAAGTGAATGGACCTCAGATTAACTAAGAACACAGTGCTGTCACATTGGGGCCTAGTTATCAAGCCGTCAACCTCAAATACGCTGGAATTCCGCAGCGTATATGTGGCGAGGCTGATTCGCCTTAGTTATCAAAGGCTAGAGACCGGCAAAAGTAGAATTTTGTGACGTAACTTTCGATCCGCCGGACTCAGTCCGACCCAGATCGATTCTTACGTCACTCCAGATGTTCCGCACACAAGTACGGCACAATCTGACTACTTTTGCTAGTTATCAAAAAACTAGCAGGTACGCTCTGCACTTTTCCGGCCCAGCGTACCTGGTTTTCAAACCGCCACCCTGGAGGTGGCGGATCCCATAGGAATCAATGGAAGTCTGACCATAGCGAAAGTACAAGTTCGCTGCTGCCAGACATCCCATTGATTCCTATGGGAGATGTCTGCACCTAACACCCTAACATGTACCCCGAGTCTAAACACCACTAATCTGTCCCCCTTACACCGCCGCAACTAAATAAAGTTATTACCCCCTAAACCGCCGCTCCCGGAGCCCACTGCAAGCGACTCTATACATATTAACCCCTAAACCACCGCTCCCGGAGCCCACCGCAACTATAATATATGTATTAACCCCTAAACCGCCGCTCCTGGAGCCCACCGCAAGCTACTCTATACATATTAACCACTAAACCGCCGCTCCCGGAGCCCACCGCAACTATAATATATGTATTAACCCCTAAACCGCCGCTCCCGGAGCCCACCGCAACTATAATATATGTATTAACCCCTAAACCGCCACTCCCGGAGCCCACCTCAACTATAATATATGTATTAACCCCTAAACCGCCGCTCCCGGACCCTGCCGCAACCTATATTAAATTTATTAACCCCTAATCTGCCCCCCCTACACCGTCGCCACCTATAATACATTTATTAACCCCTATCCTGCCCCCCACTACACCGCCGCCACTGTAATAAATTTATTAACCCCTAAACCTAAGTCTAACACTAACCCTAACACCCCCCTAACTTAAATATTAATTAAATAAATCTAAATAATATTTCTATTATGAACTAAATTAATCCTATTTAAAACTAAATACTTACCTTTAAAATAAATCCTAATATAGCTACAATATACATAATAATTATATTTTAGCTATCTTAGGATTTATTTTTATTTTACAGGCAAATTTACATTTATTTTAACTAGGTACAATAGCTATTAAATAGTTATTAACTATTTAATAGCTTACCTAGCTAAAATAAAGAGAAATTTACCTGTAAAATAAAAACTAACCTAAGTTACAATTACACCTAACACTACACTATACTTTAATAAATTATTCCTATTTAAAACTAAATACTTACCTGTAAAATAAACCCTAAGATAGCTACAATGTAATTAATAATTACATTGTAGCTATTTTAGGAATTATATTTATTTTACAGGTAACTTTGTATTTATTTTAGCTAGTTAGAATAGTTATTAAATAGTTATTAACTATTTAATAACTACCTAGCTAAAAGAAATACAAAATTACCTGTAAAATAAATCCTAACCTAAGTTACAATTAAACCTTACACTACACTATCATTAAATAAATTAAATAAATTAACTACAAATAACTACAATTAAATACAATTAAATAAACTAACTAAAGTACAAAAAAAAAGCTAAGTTACAAAAAATAAAAAAATAGGTTACAAACATTTAAAAAATATTACAACAATTTTAAGCTACTTACACCTAATCTAAGCCCCCTAATAAAATAACAAACCCCCCAAAATAAAAAAATGCCCTACCCTATTCTAAATTTAAAAAGTTCAAAGCTCTTTTACTTTACCAGCCCTTACAAGGGCCATTTGTGGGGCATGCCCCAAAGAATTCAGCTCTTTTGCCTGTAAAAGAAAAATACAACCCCCCAACATTAAAACCCACCACCCACATACCCCTAATCTAACCCAAACCCCCCTTAAAATAACCTAACACTAATCCCCTGAAGATCATCCTACCTTGAGTCGTCTTCACTCAGCCGAGCAGCAATGGAAACGAAGAGGAGACCCGGAGCGGCAGAAGTTATCCTCCAAGCGGCGCTGAAGAAATCTTCCATCCGATGAAGTGATCCTCCAAGCGGCGCTGAAGAAGTCTTCCATCCGGGCGATGTCATCTTCCAAGAGGCGCTGAAGAAGTCTTCTATCCGGGCGATGTCATCTTCTAAGCGTGGTCTTCAATCTTCATCTTTCCCGACGGACTACCGACGAATGAAGGCTCCTTTAAGGGATGTCATCCAAGATGGCGTCCCTTCAATTCCGATTGGCTGATAGGATTCTATCAGCCAATCGGAATTAAGGTAGGAAAAATCTGATTGGCTGATTGAATCAGCCAATCAGATTCAAGTTCAATCCAATTGGCTGATCCAATCAGCCAATCAGATTGAGCTCGCAATCTATTGGCTGATCGTAACAGCCAATAGAATGCGAGCTCAATCTGATTGGCTGATTGGATCACCCAATCGGATTGAACTTGAATCTGATTGGCTGATTCAATCAGCCAATCAGATTTTTCCTACCTTAATTCCGATTGGCTGATAGAATCCTATCAGCCAATCGGAATTGAAGGGACGCCATCTTGGATGACGTCCCTTAAAGGAGCCTTCATTCGTCGGTAGTCCGTCGGGAAAGAAGGATGTTCTGCGTCGGCGGGATGAAGATTGAAGACCCGCTTGGAAGATGACATCGCCTGGATAGAAGACTTCTTCAGCGCCGCTTGGAGGATCACTTCATCGGATGGAAGATTTCTTCAGCGCCGCTTGGAGGATAACTTCTGCTGCTCCGGGTCTCCTCTTCGGTTTCATCGCTGCTCGGCTGAGTGAAGACGACTCAAGGTAGGATGATCTTCAGGGGATTAGTGTTAGGTTATTTTAAGGGGGGGTTGGGTTAGATTAGGGGTATGTGGGTGGTGGGTTTTAATGTTGGAGGGGGGTTGTATTTTTCTTTTACAGGCAAAAGAGCTGAATTCTTTGGGGCATGCCCCACAAAAGGCCCTTTTAAGGGCTGGTAAGGTAAAAGAGCTTTGAACTTTTTTAATTTAGAATAGGGTAGGGCATTTTTTATTTTGGGGGGGTTTGTTATTTTATTAGGGGGCTTAGATTAGGTGTAAGTAGCTGAAAATGGTTGTAATATTTTTAAAATGTTTGTAACTTATATTTTTTATTTTTTGTAACTTAGCTTTTTTTATTTTTTGTACTTTAGTTAGTTTATTTAATTGTATTTAATTGTAGTTATTTGTAGGTAATTTATTTAATTAATTTAATGATAGTGTAGTGTTAGGTTTAATTGTAACTTAGGTTAGGATTTATTTTACAGGTAATTTTGTATTTCTTTTAGCTAGGTAGTTATTAAATAGTTAATAACTATTTAATAACTATTCTAACTAGCTAAAATAAATACAAAGTTACCTGTAAAATAAATATAAATCCTAAGATAGCTACAATGTAATTATTAATTATATTGTAGCTATCTTAGGGTTTATTTTACAGGTAAGTATTTAGTTTTAAATAGGAATAATTTATTTAAGTATAGTGTAGTGTTAGGTGTAATTTTAACTTAGGTTAGTTTTTATTTTACAGGTAAATTTCTCTTTATTTTAGCTAGGTAAGCTATTAAATAGTTAATAACTATTTAATAGCTATTGTACCTAGTTAAAATAAATTGAAATTTGCCTGTAAAATAAAAATAAATCCTAAGATAGCTGCAATATAATTATTATTTATATTGTAGCTATATTAGGGTTTATTTTAAAGGTAAGTATTTAGTTTTAAATAGGATTAATTTAGTTCATAATAGAAATATTATTTAGATTTATTTAATTAATATTTAAGTTAGGGGGGTGTTAGGGTTAGTGTTAGACTTAGGTTTAGGGGTTGATAATTTTATTACAGTGGCGGCGGTGTAGTGGGGGGCAGGATAGGGGTTAATAAATTTATTAAAGGTGGCGACGGTGTAGGGGGGGCAGGATAGGGGTTAATAAATTTAATATAGGTTGCGGCGGGGTCAGGGAGCGGCGGTTTAGGGGTTAAACTATTTATTTAGTTGCGGCGAGGTGCGGGATCAGCAGGATAGGGGTTAATAACTTTATTATAGAGGGCGGCGGTATAGGGGGGGGCAGGATAGGGGTTACTAGGTATAATGTAGGTGTCAGCGATGTCCGGGAGTGGCGGTTTAGGGGTTAATACATTTATAAGAGTTGCAGCGGGGTCTAGGAGTGGCGGTTTAGGGGTTAGTAACTTTATTGAGTTGCGGGGGGCTCCGGGGGCGCCGGTATAGGGGGTAGAACAGTGTAGTTAGTGTGGGTGCTTAGTGACAGGCTAGCAAGAAAGCTGTAAAAAAGCCGAAGAGCAGCGAGATCGGATGAGTGATAACTCTCACAGTCCGCTGCTCATCGCCCCGTACTTGGTGCGCGGCTTTTTGACAGCTTTTTTGATAACTTAGGCAAATTTTTGCAGGTTCGCGGCGGCGATGTGAGGCGAGCTTAGGCGGGCGTATTGGGCCGTGAAGACAGGTAAAATAGACACGTTGATAACTACCCCCCTATATGTTGAGTATTGACATGCACATGGAGTCTAACAATATATCACAATCCTAACTTTTAGCAAATTTAAAAATGAACTTAAAAATGTGTACAAGTTTGCATATGCGTTCCAGCTGCATAGCGTAGCAGCCAATAACTAGTCTCACATTGGAAAGAATCACTAAGGATCTTTTTTGGTACTAAATTCCAATCCAGTGTTAAGTTTTATAAAAAAAATATACAGTATATATATATATATATATATATATATATTCTGTATGTATATATATTCTGTAATAAAAGGCTTATCCTAGTAGAATACATCTTTAATTTGGGACTGGAGAAAAAAGTGAAACATTGTAGACTTGTTTGCATATCATTGTCTAGAATATAAAACCATAGTGAAAGCAGCACATTTAACCGCAAGTGATTAATATACAATTATGTACTTTTATATTGACAAAATAGACATCTATAGCAGTAAGAATCATACAGTTAATTCAGCTCTGGTACTGATCTAAAGCACACAGGCCTTTCAGGGGAAATTCTTCAGGTGGTAAAGATAATGGGGATGATTCCAATTTTTCTGATCCCATTTATTGGTGTTTTTTCAGATCCTGATCCATTTTTTCAAGGTCAAAGTGATCACAATCATCAAGCAATAACACAATTTCCATATTGGTAAATGTTCAAACAGTATCCAATAAGATAGCTGCGAAATCCTATAAAATATATTGACAGCAATGGCTTTGTCAATCATAAGCCTTCTGACCATAGGTTGTGCACTTTATTTTGACAACAAAATTGACAAATTAAATTCAGCACACAAAAGATGTTGCTAAAGTGCAAAACAGTATGTTCCTAATGAATATTCTTATAATAAAATTCTTGTCGTGTTTTTCATATTAATGTTAGAGATTATTATCTATTGGAAGGAACTTAGTTTATTCTGTGTTTATTTTGTATACGAAGGATCTTATTATATCTCCAAATTAAATTGATAATTATTGCTAGGGGGTTGAATAAACAAAAGCAGCTATTTCAAATACAAAATCTCTCTTTTTTTATACTCTCCCTGCTATTTTTTCCTAATTTACGGCTAGATTATGATTTTTGCGTTATGAGCGGTGCGGTGCTTACTTGCAAGTTATTGTCAATGCTCAACTCCCTATAGCACTGCTATTACAGGTTTACAAAAACCCGGCGTTAGCAGGCAATAAGTGAGCGTTGAGCAACATTGAGCTCCATACCGCAAGGAGCGTAAAGCTCCGTAACGCAGCCCCATTGATTCTTATGGGGAAAGAAAATTTATGTTTAAACCTAACACCCTAACATAAACCCAGAGTCTAAACACCCCTAATCTGCCACCCCCGACATCGCCGACACCTACATTATACTTATTAACCCCTAATCTGCCGCCCCGACACCGCCGACACCTACCTACACTTATTAACCCCTAATCTGCTGCCCCAATGTTGCCGCTACCTACATTACACTTATTAACCCCTAATCTGCCACCCCCGACATCGCTGCCACCTACATTATATTTATTAACCCCTAATCTGCCTCCCCCAATGTCGCCGCCACCTACATTACAGTTATTAACCCCTAATCTGCCACCCCCAATGTCGTCGTTACCTACATTATACTTATTAAACCCTAATCTGTCACCTCCAATGTCACCACCACCTACCTACACTTATTAACCCCTAATCTGCCGCCCCCAACGTTGCCGCCACTATACTAAAGTTATTAACCCCTAACCCTAAGTCTAACCCTAACCCTAACACCCACTAACTTCATAATTAAAATAAATCTAAATAAAAAATACTATCATTAACTAAATAATTCCTATTTAAAACTAAATACTTACCTATAAAATAAACCCTAAGCTAGCTACAATATAACTAATAGTTACATTGTAGCTATCTTAGGTTTTATTTTTATTTCACAGGCAAGTTTGTATTTATTTTAACTAGGTAGACTAGTAAGTAAATAGTTATTAACTATTTACTAGCTACCTAGTTAAAATAAATACAAATTTACCTGTAAAATAAAACCTAACCTGAGTTACACTAACACCTAACCTTGCACTACAATTAAATAAATTACATTAACCCCTTAATGACCACAGCACTTTTCCATTTTCTGTCCGTTTGGGACCAAGGCTATTTTTACATTTCTGTGGTGTTTGTGTTTAGCTGTAATTTTCCCCTTACTCATTTACTGTACCCACACATATTATATACCGTTTTTCTCGACATTAAATGGACTTTCAAAATATACCATTATTTTCATCATATCTTATAATTTACTATAAAAAAAATTATAAAATATGAGGAAAAAATGGAAAAAAACACACTTTTTCTAACTTTGACCCCCAAAATCTGTTACACATCTACAACCACCCAAAAAAACATATGCTAAATAGTTTCTAAATTTTGTCGTGAGTTTAGAAATACCCAATGTTTACATGTTCTTTGCTTTTTTTGCAAGTTATAGGGCCATAAATACAAGTAGCACTTTGCTATTTCCAAACCACTTTTTTTCAAAATTAGCGATAGTTACATTGGGACACTGATATCTTTCAGGAATCCCTGAATATCCATTGACATGTTTATATTTTTTTTTAGAAGACATCCCAAAGTATTGATCTAGGCCCATTTTGGTATATTTCATGCCACCATTTCACCGCCAAATGCGATCAAATAAAAAAAATTGTTCCCTTTTTCACAATTTTTTTCACAAACTTTAGGTTTCTCACTGAAATTATTTACAAACAACTTATGCAATTATAGCATAAATGGTTGTAAATGCTTCTCTGGGATCCCTTTTGTTCATAAATAGCAGACATATATGGCTTTGGTTTTGCTTTTTACTAATTAGGAGGCTGCTAAATGCGACTGCGCACCACACGTGTATTATGCCCAGCAGTGAAGGGGTTAATAAGGGAGCATGTAGTGAACTTCTAGGGTTAATTTTAGCTTCAGTGTAGTGTAGTAGACAACCCCAAGTATTGATCTAGGCCCATTTTGGTATATTTCATGCCACCATTTCACCGCCAAATGCAATCAAATTAAAAAAAAACGCTAAATTGTTCACAATTTTAGGTTTCTCACTGAAATTATTTACAAACAGCTTGTGCAATTATGGCACAAATGGTTGTAAATGCTTCTCTGGGATCCCCTTTGTTCAGAAATAGCAGACATATATGACTTTGGCGTTGCTTTTTGGTAATTAGAAGGCCGCTAAGTGCTGCTGAGCATCACACGTGTATATGGCTAGCAGTGAAGGGGTTAATTAGGTAGTTTGTAGGGAGCTTGCAGGGTTAATTTTAGCTTTAGTGTAGAGATCAGCCTCCCACCTGATACATCAGACCCCCTGATCCCTCCCAAACAGCTCCCTTCCCTCCCCCACGCCACAATTGTCCCCGCCATCTTAAGTACTGGCAGAAAGTCTGCCAGTACTAAAATAAAAGTTTTTAAAAAAAAAAAAAAATACATTTTTAGCATATTTACATATGCTAATTTGTAGGATCC
Source organism: Bombina bombina (assembly GCF_027579735.1). Classification (NCBI taxonomy): domain Eukaryota; kingdom Metazoa; phylum Chordata; class Amphibia; order Anura; family Bombinatoridae; genus Bombina; species Bombina bombina. Next base: position 119,491,330 of record NC_069506.1, read on the forward strand.
CCCCTTAGCCCCCAACCTCCCTGATCCCCCCCAAAAACAGCTCTCTAACCCCCCCTCTGACTTATTGGGGGCCATCTTGGGTACTGGCAGATGTCTGCCAGTACCCAGTTTGCAAGAGAAATAGTTTTATTTTATTTTTATGTTGTTTTTCTGTAGTGTAGCTTCCCCCCCCCCCCCACAGACCAATCCCCCACCCCCTGACTAATGTATTTTGATATCAATATTTAGTACTTTTAAAACTTTGAATACATAATTTTTCTGTAGTGTAGCGGCTCCCACCCGCTCCCTCCCCATGCACGCGCCCACCCCAGCCCTCCCGTGCACGCGCGCGCGTCTGTGCGCGCCCCCGATCACCCCCACCCACGATCCCGCCCCCTCCACATCATCAGGGCCATCGATGGCCGCCACCCGCCTCCCGAACCGGCTCCCACACACCAACGGATTTAGCCGGTGATGTCCGGTGCAGAGAGGGCCACAGAGTGGCTCTCTCTGCACCGGATTGCTAAAAAATGTTATTGCAGGATGCCTCGATATCAAGGCATCACTGCAATAACCGGAAAGCAACTGGAAGCGAGCAGGATCGCTTCCAGCTGCTTTCCAGACCAAGGACGTACGCCACACGTCCTCGGTCATTAACTGTATTTTTTTTGAGGACGTGTGGCGTACGTCCTTGGTCGTTAAGGGGTTAATTAAATACAATTAACTAAATTACAAAAAAACCACACTAAATTACACAAAATAAAAAAGAAATGAGAAAATATTTAAACTAATTACACCTAATCTAATAGCCCTATCAAAATAAAAAAGCCCCTCCAAAATAAAAAAAAACCCTAGCCTAAACTAAACTGCCAATAGCCCTTAAAAGGGCCTTTTGCGGGGCATTGCCCCAAAGAAATCAGCTTTTTTACCTGTGAAAAAAAATACAAACAACCCCCCAACAGTAAAACCCACCACCCACACAACCAACCCCCAAACACAAACCTATCTAAAAAACTTAAGCTCCCCATTGCCCTGAAAAGGGCATTTAGCTCTTTTAACCTAAAATTAAAACCCGCCCAATAAACCCTTAAAAAAAACCTAACACTAACCCCCGAAGATCCACTTACAGTTTTTGAAGACCCAACATCCATCCTCAACGAAGCGGCAGAAGTCCTCAGCGAAGCCGGCAGAAGTCTTCATCAAAGCGGGCCGAAGTCATCATCCAACCGGGCAGAAGTCTTCATCTAGACGGCATCTTCTATCTTTATCCATCCGGCGCGGAGTGGCTCCATCTTCAAGACATCCGGCGTGGAGCATCCTCTTCTTACAACGGTGAATGAAGAATGAAGGTTCCTTTAAGGGACGTCATCCAAGATGGCGTCCCTTGAATTCCGATTGTTTGATAGAATTCTATCAGCCAATTGGAATTAAAGGTGAAAAAATCCTATTGGCTGATGCAATCAGCCAATAGTATTGAGCTTGTATTCTATTGGCTGTTCCAATCAGCCAATAGAATGCAAGCTCAATCTTATTGGCTGATTGGTATCATTCCATAATGCTATCCCTCAACATTTTCTGCAACAATTGATTGAATCTAGTCATTTAATGACCGCAGCACTTTTCTATTTTCTGTCCGTTTGGGACCAAGGCTATTTGTACATTTCTGCAGTGTTTGTGTTTAGCTGTAATTCTCCTCTTACTCATTTACTGTACCCACACATATTATATACCGTTTTTCTCGCCATTAAGTGGACATTCTAAAGATTTTCATCATATCTTATAATTAACTATAAAAAAAATGATATAATATGTGGAAAAAATGGAAAAAAACACACTTTTTCTAACTTTGACCCCCAAAATCTGTTACACATCAACAACCACAAAAAAACACCCATGCTAAATAGTTTCTAAATTTTGTCCTGAGTTAAGAAATACCCAATGTTTACATGTTCTTTGCTTTTTTTGCAAGTTATAGGGCCATAAATACAAGTAGCACTTTGCTATTTCCAAACCCCTTTTTTTCAAAATTAGCGCTAGTTACATTGGAACCCTGATATCTTTCAGGAATCCCTGAATATCCCTTGACATGTATATATTTTTTTTAGAAGACACCCCAAAGTATTGATCTAGGCCCATTTTGGTATATTTCATGCCACCATTTCACCGCCAAATGCAATCAAATAAAAAAAATTGTTCACTTTTTCACAATTTTGTTCACAAATTTTAGGTTTCTCACTGAAATTATTTATAAACAGCTTGTGCAATTATGTCACAAATGGTTGTAAATGCTTCTCTGGGATCCCCTTTGTTCAGAAATAGCAGACATATATGTATTTGGCATTGCTTTTTGGTAATTAGAAGGCCGCTAAATGCCGCTGCGCATCACACTTGTATTATGTCTAGCAGTGAAGGGGTTAATTAGGTAGCTTGTAGGGAGCTTGCAAGGTTAATTTTAGCTTTAGTGTAGAGATCAGCCTCCCATCTGACACATCACACCCCCTGATCCCTCCCAAACAGCTCCCTTCCCTCCCCCACACCACAATTGTCCCCGCCATCTTAAGTACTGGCAGAAAGTCTGCCAGTACAAAAATAAAGGGAATCTTTGTTTTTAAAAAAAAAATAATATATATATATAGCATATTTACATATGCTGCTGTGTAGGATCCCCCTTAGCCCCCAACCTTGCTGATCCCCCCCCCCCAAAACACCTCTCTAACTGTCCCCCTCTGACGTTTTGCTGCCAGTACCCAGTTTGCAGAAAAAAATGTTTTTGGGGGTTTTTTTTCGCAGTTTTTTTTCTGTAGTGTAGCTTCCCTCCCACATACCAACCCAACACCCCCTGATTTAGCTTTTTTATTTTTATTTTTATTACATTTTATACCAAATCCTATAGTGCATATTTTCTGTAGTGCAGCGTTCCCACCCGCTCCCTCCCCGTGCACGCGCCCGCCCCCTCCCTATCGTGCACGCGCGCGCCCGTGCGCACCCCGGTCATCCCCGCCCACGATCCCGCCCCCCCTGCACATCTCGAGGGCCATCGATGGCCGCCACCCGCCTCCCGGTCCTGCTCCCACCCACCAACAAAGGAAGCCACCGACAGAGTGGCTCTCTCTGCATCGGATGGCCATACATGGTTATTGCAGGATGCCTCCATATTGAGGCATCACTGCAATAACCGGAAAGCAGCTGGAAGCGAGCAGGATCGCTTCCAGCTGCTTTCCACACCGAGGACGTGCAGGGTACGTCCTCAGGCGTTAACTGCCTTTTTTTTGAGGACGTACCCTGCACGTCCTCGGTCATTAAGGGGTTAAATAATTACATCATCTCTAACCCCACTAACACTGAGTATTCTTATTTGTACAAAATAAATTGTACTTGCCCCAGCCTTCCAAGAGATCCTTAAAAGCAAATTATGTGACCCTTGTTTTCTTCAAAATGCTGCAAGTCAATAGCTGGTTTATTAATATGGAGAATTTTTAACCAAACCTGCATAAGCAGGAGTGTTTTATGTCCTTTTGATGTGCTATAGCCAGGACAGTGCCAGTTGTTTATAGAGGTAAACCATTCCTAATTCTGGGCTAGATTAAGTGGAGCGCTATCGTTATCGCAAGGATCATAAACCCAATCACAAGATTGCAGTGTTTTTTATGCTAAAATCCATATTACAAGTGGAGCGCTGTTTAAATTACTGCATATTTATGTGAGCTTGTGGTAATTTACACTCCCCATATTCTCTATGGGCGGCGTTGAGCAGCAATGTGCTCTCATATTACAAGTTGAAAGTAAATGCGATCGTTTGAACGCAATCGCATTTAACACTCAAACGTAACCTGAAAGTTTGCGTACAGAGTTTGGCCAAAGGAAACAGTTGGACAAAACTACTCTATTAACCCCTAAACCACCACAACCCCTACCGCTAAGTACTCAACCACCCTATTAACCCTAAAACCACCACAAACCCCATTGCAAACTACACCTCTACACTTTTTAACCCCCTAAACCACCACAACCCCTTTCGCAAACTACCCATCTATACTATTTACCCCTAAATGGCCATAACCTCATCGCAAAATACCCCTCTATACTATTAACCCCTAAACTACCACAAGCCTCATCACAACATACCCATTTACATCTAAACCCCCTAACCAGTTAACCCCCCTAACCTAACACCCTCTTACCAAAAAAAAAAAATAACATTACATGGAAAAAAACAACTTAATATTACATGGAAAAAAATATACAATTACAGAAACTATAAAACCTACCATTTTAATTTTCAAATTCAAATAAGCCAATAGAATGAAAGCTTTTTCTGTTGGCTGATTTGATTTTGAAAATAAAAATCAACCAATAGGACTGCAAGGGTATCCCTATATAAAGGGGGTACCTCGCATTCAAAATTCAGTTTCGGTGGGTGACCGTATAAAGAGAAAGTTGAGGATGGAAGATCTGAAGATTAGAAGAAAAGAAGATGGATGAAGATAGTAGACCACCACCGGGATGAAGATGGGCTGCCACCACTGGGATGAAGATGGATCGCTACCACCATGTAGGAGCTGGATGCAACTATATTAAGTACCATCTTTGGAGTTTAATGATAGACTTTTTTGGGGGGTTATTTTTTTTTAAATAGGTTTTTTTTTTTTTTGGGGGGGGGGTTGGCAACAGAAGAGCAAATGCCCATCTAGGGGCAATGTCCAACCAATTTTTAGAGTAGTTTTTTTTTGCATAGCCTTTTTTCGGGGGGGGGGGCAGGGGTTAATGCAATGCCCTACAAAAAGCACTTCTATGTGTTATTGCTATATTTTTGTTTAGTGTTAGTATAGGGTTTTATTATGGGGTGTTTTTTTTTAAGTGGGGTTTTAGTTTTATAGCTTTTTTTTGTTAACTTAGGGGGTGTTAGGTAAGGGGGCTTAGCTAGTTAGGGGGTGTAAATGTTATTAGGTATTTTGCAATGGGGATTGTGGTGGTTTAGGGGTTAAAAGTGTAGGGGGTATTTCGTGAAGGGGGTTGTGGCAGTTTAGGGTTATTAGTGTAGTGAGATACTTTGCGGTAGACTATGTGACAGTTTAGTGGTTATTAGATTAGGGGACTTATGGCAATTCAGGTTAGCACACAAGTAAGGGTGTTCGTTTTTTTTCTGCTTTTCTTGCGCCACTGAAGTATATGGGGGAGTACCTTAACGCGGTTGTGATATTCAAACTTCTGCTTTTTTGCATTTGTCAGGTTAGTGCACAAGAGAAAAAATATTACTTTCAAAATGTAATACACACGCTACCCGACACACGCAAAGAGCTCAAGTCAAGCAGAGCAAGTGTGGGAGTGGTAGCTATAATAGCACTCCACTCATAATCTATCCCTCTATATTTAATATATAGGGGGACTTATCTCCAATAGAAATTACTGTCCGAGTGTGAGTTCAAACAATCGCCTAGATTACGAGTTTTGCTCTAAACAGGATGTGAAAAAACCGCCAAAAAAGTTGCGTTATTTTACTCTCCATAGCGCTGCCATTACCCGCTACTGAAAGCCTCCTTGTGCTGTGCGATATGGTGCATTAAACTCCATACCGCACAAAATCCAAGGGCTGATATAACGTGCTTGTGCATGCTTTCCCCCATAGACAGCCAATATGATTTCAGAAGCTCTCATCCTTTTGACTGATTTGAATTCGAAGAATCAATTCAGCCAATAGGAATGCAAGGTACACCATTTTGAAACGGCTACCTTGCATTCAACTTCAGTGTACAGCAGTTACCGTATGAAGAGGACGCTCCACGCAGGATGGGATCGGCCTCCAGGATAGCTCCACTCTATGCCACGAAGATAGAAGACGTCCCCGAGATGGATGAAGGTGTCGCCGCCTGGATGAAGTCTTCTCGCCACCTGAAGATGGATGTCCGGACTTCAGGAACCGTGAGTAGATTTTATGGGGTTAGTGTTAAGTTTTTTTTTTATATTTTGGGGTGTTTTTTTTTTTTAGAATGCCCATACAAATGCCCCTTTAGGGGCAATGGGTAGTTTAGGATTTTTTTCAGTTAGGTTTTTTATTTGGGGGGGTTGGTTTTACTGTTGGGAGGACTTTGCAAGGTAAAAGAGCTGGTTAACTTAGGGCAATGCCATACAAAAGGCCCTTTTAAGGGCTATTGGTAGTTTATTGTAGGTTAGGGGGTGTTTTTATTTTGGGGGGCTTTTTTATTTTTATAGGTCTACTAGATTAGGTGTAATTGTTTTTTTTTATAATTTCATTTATTATTTTTTGTAAGCTTAGTGTTTTTTATTTTTTGTAATTTAGTGTTTATTATTTTTTGTAATTTTAGATTTTTTATTTTTTTCCATAGTGTTAGGTTTTTTTAAATTTGTAATTTAGGTTTGTAATTGGTAGTATTTTTTATTTTATTAGAATAGTTATGTTAGGCTAATTTATAGTTTAATGTTAGGTTTATTTTTATTTCACAGGTAAGATTTTATTTATTTAAATATAGTTGTATTGTAATTTAAATTTAAAGTTGGAGGGTGTTAGGTTTAGGAGTTAATAGTTTCATTTAGTGTTTTGCGATGTGGGGGGGGCAGCGGTCTGGGGGTTAATAGGTTTAGTTTAGTAGTTACAATGTGGGGGGCTGGAAATTTATTGGTTAATACTTTATTATAGTGTTGGCGATGTGGGGGCCGGCAGTTTAGGGGTTAATAGGTTTATTTAGGTGTCGGCGATGTCGGGAGCGGTGGTTTAGGGGTTAATATATTTAAATAGTGTTGGCGATGTGGGTGGGCGGCAGATTAGGGTTTAATAGCTTTAATATAGTGTTTGCGATGCAGGGGGTGGCGGTTTAGGGGTTAATATGTAGTTTATGGGAATTAGTGTACTTTGTAACAGCTTAGTTATGACTTTTGTGAAACATTTTTGTTTCACAAAATCCATAACTACTGCTCTGAGATGGGGGTATTGATCGTGTCAGTATATAGGCTGTAACGCAAGTTTCTTAGCATGAATGCACAACCTGTAATACTGGCGCTATGACAATCCCACACAAAAACGTAATTTTTTTTGAGTGCGGAATGGACGTTGCATTACAGGCTAAAATGCTTGCAGTATAGCTATACCAACAAGACTTGTAATATGCGTTCCTGGCCATTTCAGTGTAATGGTCAATTTTTCAGCGTTAAAAGCCGTACCGCATGGTAACGCAAAACTCGTAATCTAGCCGAATGTAATTGTAATTAGTTTAACTGCTCGAATACCGAGAATGACAAATTATAGTCAATCATTTTTTTCTCCTGTGTAGCAAAGGGTGAAAGGCTGGTTCTCTGGAAACAACTCTTATGTAACATTAGATAAAGGGAAGAAATCATAATGTTTTCCAAAAACAATTTTTTTAATGTACAGCAAATAACCATAATTCAATTGGAGCAACCACATTTTTGTCTGTCAGTTATAATATTGTAAATTTAATAGATTCTTGTTTTTAATCATTTTTTTAAAGAAAATTGAGCATAATAACGTAAAAGTATTAGATTAATGGTTTAGGGCCAGATTACAAGTGAAGTGCTATATACCGCTCGAATATAACGACATTTGCGCTCCAACTGTGTAATACCAGTGCACGATAATGTGCGCTGGTATTACAAGTTCACAGCAATGCAAACGAGACCTTGCATTCGCATCACTGGGAAGCATTGCACTCATGAGAGTGTGCTTCCATAGGCTCTTAGAGGGAACATCGTTTCTGATGACATCAGAGACGGCATTAGAACTTAAGCGGCAGCAAAGGGGGTAAGTCGTGCAGCGATAGCAGCAAATATAAATATATATGAATATACACATATTAACACATAAATATATATG